>NW_021555446.1:0-577 GCF_001605985.2 Dendrobium catenatum
CCTCCAGGTTTTGAAAATTTTAAATACCCAAATCATGTTTTCAAGTTGAAAAATACATTATATGGATTAAAACAGGCACCTAGGGCTTGGTATGAGAGGTTAAGCACCTTCCTACTTGAAAGGTCTTTTGAAAAAGGAAGTGTGGATACAACTTTCTTTTTAAAGAAATTTGGAAAGAATATACTCATTGTTCAAATTTATGTGGATGATATCATTTTTGGATATTCAAATAAAAATCTTTGTGATGATTTTTATAAAGCAATGAGTAGTGAATTTGAGATGAGCCTAATGGGAGACTTAAATTACTTTCTAGGCTTTAGCATTAAGCAACTTGAGGAAGGTACATTTCTTAGTCAATCTAAATATGTTTAGGACATCCTCAAAAAATATGAAATAGACAATTCTAAACTAGTTAGTACACCAATGAGTTCCTCAGTTCAGTTGGATAAGGACCTTAAGGGAAAATTTGTTGATCAAAAGAAATTTAGAGGGATTATTGGATCTTTACTTTACTTGACTGCTAACCGACCAGATATTATTTTTAGTGTTTGCTTGTGTGCTAGATTTCAATCTGATC
>NW_021555447.1:0-321 GCF_001605985.2 Dendrobium catenatum
ATAACTTATAATTAATTAAGGATAATTATAATATTATATTATAATTAATTATGATTAATTATAATTAATAAAAAGGAGAGAACCATGCTCCTCTCACCTCGAGCTACGTACACTCCACCTCGCCGGTTATACAAAGGTATAATTCCCAAACCTTAAAACTTTGAAAACCTGTTCTCGGCGCTTGCAACGCGGCGAACGACCACCGATGCACGCTTTTCTCTAGCGTGGTAGGAGGGAATTCGTTGCGATGCTTGCGACGGGACGGGTAATCACATAACCTCATTTTCGGCGTTAGCAGTGCACTGGAAAACTAACTCATGC
>NW_021555448.1:0-203 GCF_001605985.2 Dendrobium catenatum
AGATTTTACGAATAGCTTTTGATCATTATTTTTTTACTATTTAATATTTTTTTTTTAAAAAATATTTTAAAAAGGAATAACAAAATTATCATAAAGGAAGCCTTAATTGTGCAAGCCCTCTCCTTTACGAGTAATTATTGTGTCTGGTGATCGGACCGTCAGGACATGAATCCAGATACGCCACATCATCCGAATACACTGGG
>NW_021555449.1:0-241 GCF_001605985.2 Dendrobium catenatum
TGTGCAGTAGAACTACCTGTTTTTATAGTCTTTTTACTTGCATGACGATTTTGATTTGACCTGGAGTTCGATCGTAGGCTCTTAAGAACTTAATAAAATTTTTCTACTTAAATCAAATTAAAAATTTTAAGTTCATATAGAAACTCTAACGTTTTAAGAAATAATCTCGGGACCGCCGGGAGTCCTTATTTCATAGCATTCAATAAATTCAATCTTTTAATCGAGTCGATTAGCATGCATC
>NW_021555450.1:0-372 GCF_001605985.2 Dendrobium catenatum
AAGAAAATGATATGGATAATGCTAAGGTTACTATACTACTATGAGCTTTACTATTTAGTTAGACAAGAATCCCAATGGAAAATCAATTGATTAGAAGAAATATAGAGTGATAATTTGACCACTTCTTTACTTAAAATGCAACATCTGTGATATCATATTTAGTGTTTATCTCTGTACTAGATTTTAGGCTGATCCGAAAGATTTTTATATGACTGCTTTTAAAAAATCCTTATATACCTATTAGGCACCAAAAACCTAGGTATCTGGTACCCTAAACATATGTTATCCTTTAAAATCATAAAGATATGAAAAGCACTTTAGGAACATGTCAGTTGATTGGCAAATCATTAGTTCCTCATCTAGTAGAAAGCA
>NW_021555451.1:0-222 GCF_001605985.2 Dendrobium catenatum
TCACCCCATCTCAAAATTTATAAGTAATATTTTTATAAAACTAGAAATTTTATAAGGAACATTTTTATACATATATTTATATATGTAAATGTAAGTATATTTATAAAAATATTCTAATTTTATAGATAAATCAGTTTACCAAAATTTCTTTTTAATAATGTTAAATCTTAGTCGTCCCTTGACCCTTGATCTCACAACTAACATATGGATCCGTGAGAGGGG
>NW_021555452.1:0-289 GCF_001605985.2 Dendrobium catenatum
TGCATCTTAATACCATCGGATTCAAGGCTTGTCTCGAGGGAAGTTCACTAAAGAAGAAGTTCACTTTGGTGTCAAGAGACCCAGCGAATCCGCCGCACCGGGGAAGGTGGAAGTGATTTTGTAAGGGCTTCTCCGCCTAGCTCTGGGGGCTAAAGGAGAGACACTTTTGTAGTGTAATACTTGGAGGGTGCCTCCAATGAGTGGACGTAGGTCAAGGTTTGACCGAACCACTATACGTCAAACAAGGGGTTTATGCATTTTCTTTATTGATAATTCACAACAAAACCCT
>NW_021555453.1:0-255 GCF_001605985.2 Dendrobium catenatum
AGGAGTTTTAAGCTTTCAGAAATCTGAGATAGCAATTTCTGTAATCTTTGTGTTGAATTACAATTTTGGAATTTCTAAAATATAGCAGAAGGTGGTGGTTACTTAATTCAAGAATATGGAGATATGAATTGGTACAATGGTGACCAAATTTGAAAAAGGTGTGCTGTTGAATGAGGAAGTTTAGTGAAAGTTATTTACAAAAGGAAAAGAAGGTTGAGTCTAGGAGAACCAATTCCTCATGAGGTGAGATACCCA
>NW_021555454.1:0-557 GCF_001605985.2 Dendrobium catenatum
TCACAAAATTTGATTGCTGAAATTAATACTAATTTTTCTGAAACTGTTTTGATGAATAATCTAGAAGATATTGCAGTTATTCCCGTGGATCAACAAAAAAGGCTGAAATTGTGGAAATTCAAAATTCAACTTTTAAATTACCACAAATCCTGGATAAGGAAGATAATTATTCGGTAACCAACTTGTTATCCGAACAGATTGTTCAACCTAGCTCAACAATTATCTCAAAAGACAGTTTGAATAAGTCAGAATATTTTGAGGAGATAATCCCGGTCTTGACTCCAACAAATGCAGCAAGGTCCTTTGAAAAAGATGGTTATTATGAAACCATAACTCCTACTTCTACAATCAGTTTGAAATTCAAAAAAACTGTGTTATTGAAGGATAAAAAGGGTTCTACTATGGAGCTTGATTCTTGCAACCATAAACATAAATTGTTTAAAGAACTACAAGCTCTAGGACCGGTGAAAGAGCAAACTAGAAGAGGGATTACTGATCTCAGAAAGAAGAACTACTTGAGAGGTTCTTCCCAATCATCTCAGTAATATGTTAGCCGA
>NW_021555455.1:0-265 GCF_001605985.2 Dendrobium catenatum
AACCTCCCCCTGTATAATAAAAGAGAGTTCTCTAGGTGATACCCTTTGAACCCTCCTTCTCCCTTCTGGATAGCCGCTCGGATTCTCTCTAACTCCTCCGTATGTTGATTTTCCTTCACCAATTCACCCCAATCAACCAATTGGGGAACAGATAGTTCCATCAGCTGTGAGCACTCCACACTGGATAGAGCATCTGCCACCTTGTTTTGAGCTCCGGGCTTATACTGTATCTCAAACTCATACCCCAATAGTTTTGCCAGCCACC
>NW_021555456.1:0-230 GCF_001605985.2 Dendrobium catenatum
AAAAAAGAAGTTAAATGTACATCCAAATATTTTTTTTAATGATGAGATTGCTATTTTCTCTTAAACAAATACCTTAGCACTATTAGGAAAACTGGCATGAAAGTTTATTTAATGCTTCCGTTTAGTTTGAGATGATATTTTTAATGCTTTTTAAAATAGTTTTTTAATATAAATTAAAAATTTTTGTATTAAAAAAATCCTTTTTTTAATAAAAAAACTATCCCAAATCA
>NW_021555457.1:0-331 GCF_001605985.2 Dendrobium catenatum
ATTATAACTAGTTAATTTTAAAATATTAATTTTATTTAAATTATTTTATATGTTTAAATCCAAAAATTGAAAAATTACAGAAAAATATACATAAAATAGCTAATCATGTTTAAAACAATATGGTGAAATATGTTTGTAAAACGGACACCTTATAATCCCCAAAACCCCACTTATATCGACAGGTGTCGATTTCTTAAGAAAATTCAATAGTCTCCAAAAATTATGAAAAAATAGGAAAGCTAAAACACAATATTATAAATATTTTAGTGAGAATGTTTTATGATTTGAACTTATTATGACTCCAAAAATAAATATTGACTGTTCTAGATAA
>NW_021555458.1:0-500 GCF_001605985.2 Dendrobium catenatum
CCGAGGTACATGCTGGATTGTGTGGTGCTCACCAATCTGGTCCTAAAATGAAGATGAAAATTAAGAGATTAGGATATTACTGGCCCTCAATGATTGACGACTGTATGTCTATCGCACGTCATTGTCACCAGTGCTAAGTACATGGTGTAGTCCTACACCAACCTCCTAATGTCCTACATCCAACAATTGCTTCATGGCCTTTTGAAAGTTGGGGCACAGACATAATTGGCCCTATCGACCCTAACTCTTCTAAAGGTCATCGGTTCATTTTAGCAACAACAGATTACTTTTCAAAATGGGCAGAAGCTGTTCCGCTACGAGAAGTTAAAACTCACAATGTTCTCCGGTTCTTTAGAGACCATATTGTATATCGATTCGACATTCCTCATCGAATTATATCCGATAATGGTCCCTCTTTCAAAAGTACCAAACTGAATAATTTTGCTAAGCGTCATAATATCGGTTGGAGATACTCCACAAGCTATTATCCACAGGCGAAT
>NW_021555459.1:0-268 GCF_001605985.2 Dendrobium catenatum
AAAGTGTAAACTGAAAGTCTGAAATCAACCAAAATAAATAAATAATATAAAATAACATAGTAAAGAACTAAAGATTACTGTCTAAAAAAAAATTTTGTTTACCTCTAGCTCTCGGCACTCGGCACTCTCGCAACGTCGGCGTCGCGGTCGCCTCTCCGAGTCTCCGGTTCTCTGCTCTCCTGGCCGAAGGGACGAATAAACACAAACACTCGCTCAGACGCTCTCTGGCCACGCAATCTCACTGGGCGCTGGGCGGGGCGAAGCCGAA
>NW_021555460.1:0-396 GCF_001605985.2 Dendrobium catenatum
GTCCCTCCTGGACCGGTCCAGCCGGCCCCTCCTGGGGAGGGGCCGGCGTAACACAGTGACACACAGACGCAGCGGTTTCCCATAGATTATCAGGCCATCCAAGCTGCTCCGGCACCACCGCAAAAGAACCATTGCGATATCTGAAGCACATTGGAAACAACATTCCTAACCAGGTTATGATCGCTCTTCATGCTGGATTTCATCATCATTGCCCAATTTCAAAGAGACGGAGGGAGGGAGAGTGAGGAGCGTGCACGACCAAAGCTTTAGGGCTAAAAAATCATCAGCATTAGCACTGGAGAAGGCAAACAGAAGAGAAAAGCCACTCCATCCGCTCAGATTTAGGCTTCATTTGGGACAGTTTTCTTATGACTTTCTAAAAACCATTAGAGCTTG
>NW_021555461.1:0-216 GCF_001605985.2 Dendrobium catenatum
TATCAATCAAGTCCTTTTTCAGTAAGATTTACATAGGTGGTGAACGTGGTTAGAGAGGGATTCCAAAGGAGAAAACTCTAGAGAATTTCTTGAGGGTTGAGAGAGGAAGGAGGAGGTGAGCGTTGTGAGGGAGAAGAGGTGTGAGGGAGATCACACGGTTGCTCCAAGCTTGTTGCATTTTGCTCCTCCTGTGGCCCTAGAAGGATTTGAGGGAGG
>NW_021555462.1:0-285 GCF_001605985.2 Dendrobium catenatum
AGAGAGAGAGAGAGAGAGTAGATAAAGAAGAAGAAGAGAGAGTGTGTGAGGGAGAGTGAGAGAGAGAAACGAGAGTGCGAGAGAGAGCGAGAGAGAGAGAGAGATAGAGAGAGAGAAGAATAAGAGGAAGAAGAAGAAGGAAGAGAGAGAGAGAGAGAAAGAGATAGGAAAAAAGAGAGAGAAGGAGAGAATGAGAGAGGGAGAGAGAAAGAGAGAGAGGAGAAATGAGAGAGCGAGAGAGGGAGAGAGAGAGAGAGAGATAAGAGGGGGAGATAGAGAGAGATA
>NW_021555463.1:0-211 GCF_001605985.2 Dendrobium catenatum
AATTATCGTCCAGGACGATCGGTCCTCTGTAAAAATTCCGTCCAGACGAATAAATTTTCGTCCAAACGATACACCGACTTAGAACAGTTTTCAGCAGTTTCTAGAACTGACCTTACAATAACCATTCGTACTAGACGAACCTAGTTCGTACAGGATGATCATCTGTACGAAGAAATTTCATACACATATTCAAATAGGGTCGTTTCAGATC
>NW_021555464.1:0-236 GCF_001605985.2 Dendrobium catenatum
CTCTCTTGTTAAGCTTTTTCATTTGGTTGATCTATGAAATATGATTGACTTATTTGGTGACACAAATCTTCTTTGTTCATTGTTGTTTGTTCGTAGGTTGCTGTGTCTCTCTGGAGTTTTTTATTACTAAATTTAACTATTCTTTTAGTGGTTTTGTCAGGTTTTTAGCTTGTGCTTGGATGATTTGGCTGCTCATATATTACTCTGGGTTATCCTTGTTTATTGCCTTGCTCTCT
>NW_021555465.1:0-388 GCF_001605985.2 Dendrobium catenatum
AACCTGAGATGAAAAATTAGTTTTTCAAATTGATGCAGAAATTTATTTTTTTTCAATTTGATGCATGAACCCAAAACGAGTCGTTTTTCTTCTCTAAGCAACAGAAATTTATATAATACATAGAATCAATCTCTGTTTTGGGTAAAGCTGCGCGTTGCTTTCGTTTTTCAAAGAATGATAGCATCTCTGTTTTTCTTCTCTAAGCAACAATGGAAGATTAGATTTTTCAAAACTTTGCACCTGAGAGCCTTTCACGCGGAAGAAAAATGCGTCTTTGAACAACGCGTCATTGAAGCAGAGCGTAGATGGCATATTTTGACAGAGGCGAGGCGAGGCGACGAACAGGCGATGGTTGTCGGAGCAAACTATCACGCGGGAAATATAAGCG
>NW_021555466.1:0-218 GCF_001605985.2 Dendrobium catenatum
AGCTAAACCTTTTCTCCCTTAATATGCAAACCGGCCCTCCCCCTTCTCATTTTCACGCGTGACCGGGAGAAACGAAAGGGGCGGAACGAACCGAGCGGACGGGCGGACGGACGGCTTCCGCGAGGGCTTCTCCGACGGCGATCTTCCGGCGAGAACTTTACGTCAAATCGAAGAGGACGACGAAAGGATTACTCCGGTATGATTATCTTCAAGCGAAT
>NW_021555467.1:0-334 GCF_001605985.2 Dendrobium catenatum
ATACATATATCTTTCTCCCTCCTTAGTATCTAATCTTTTATATAAATCACTAAAAGCTAAGGCCTTTGCATCGTATATAGCTTTCTTAGATTCCTTACGAGCCTCTTTATATCTTTTTTCAATTATCAGAATTTTTAAAATTAAACTAATTTTTATAACAAATCTTCTTATTCTTAATATTTTCTTCCACATTTGGATTCCACCACCAACTATTTTTACTATTATTACTATTAGGAGCTTTCCCTTTGATACTCTAAGCACATCTTTTGCCATATTTTAATATTGCTAGCCACTTTTTCCACATAACATTAGCATCCTCATGCACAGATAAAAT
>NW_021555468.1:0-247 GCF_001605985.2 Dendrobium catenatum
GGGGTGAATTGGTATTTTAAAAAATCATTCAATCAAAACACAAACTAAAACCAAACCAAAATTCGCCACAAAGAAATTTAAAGTGTGAAATTAAATGCAAAGAAGAAGTAATAAGGAACATAGAAATTTATAGTGGTTTGGTCAACTCGACCTATGTCCACTCCCTGGAGGCGCTCTCGAAGTATTGAACTAAACTCAGTGACTCTCCTTTTGCTCTCACAATAACGTGGAGAAGCCTTTACAAAAC
>NW_021555469.1:0-1164 GCF_001605985.2 Dendrobium catenatum
CAAATTGTAATAGCCTTATCCGATATCAATATATGTTTTTAATGTTTTGTTGATTAATGTTTTAGAAATGTGTGTTTGACTTTATGATATTCCTTTTTTATTTTTATTTTAATAGTGCTTTATTTAATTTGTAAACTAAAAGTAATTTCATTAGAAAATATTTTTTTTTTCTAAATTTAAGAGATGCTTATAACTTAATATTATTAAAATTTTCAATTCCATGTCTCTTATTTAGACTACATTATCTTTTATATTATTATTGCAATTTAGATATTTTCTTATTTTGTATTTATCTTTTCATTTAGTATTTATGTGCTTAGAAAAATTTGAAATTTTAGATTATTGATTTTAGAAAGAATCCAATTATTCTTGAAAATTGTACAAATATACAAAAATCAAAAGGAATGTGCAAAAAATTTGCAATGATAAAAAGAGGCATAAAATAAACCCAAAATAAAAGATGCACAAAAATTGTCCAATAAAAAAAATTTGAAAAAGATGCACAAAAATGTGCCATAAAAATTGAAAAAGATGCGCAAAGCGCCACATGTGGTAATTATTTCTTTCCAGACTCTTTTAATCTCTTAATTCAAATTGATCTAATGTTCATTTATAACTTATATTAAAATTTGAAATATAAAATTTTTTATTCATCCTTAGTGCAATAATTTTTTTTATATTCATGTCTAAATTGACACATGCCTTTGATAAATTTATTTTATTATCTATGTTATATCACTTATTAAATTATATGAAATCATAGGTTTTTTTAATGTTTTGATTTTATTTGCATACCTTATTTTAATCACTTTCAAGATTAAAATATCAAATGAATTTCATACTTCTGCTTACATTTCTAACATTCTTTTATTCTTCACTTTTTGATATTATCAAAAAGGGGGAGAAATTATTTGTTTCGCATGTTTTCGTGTTGCGTATGTTTTCGTAGTGTTTAATTTTCGTATGTGTGTTTTCGTAGTATTTGATTATTTTCTTTGTTTTATCTTTTGTGTTGTTTTGTATAAAAAATTTTGAAAAATAAATTTTTTTTAAGTAATTCAAATGCCTCCTTATTTTCATGAGCTCATCAATTCAGGGGAAGTTTAGGAGATTCTTAGAACTTGAACCTACAAACAATAATTGTTTTGCCATCATCAAAAAGGG
>NW_021555470.1:0-252 GCF_001605985.2 Dendrobium catenatum
TCAAGTCCTACTTGATTTTGAATCAAATGAGACTCAAAATACAAGTTCAAGTTTGAGTCAAAAATGTTCAATCAAATTCATTGTCTAATGTCATTTGATTAGGGTCTGAGATGAGTTTCTTTGTAGTTTATTCAAATTTTATAATTAGTTCATTAATGTCCAGTTCAAGTCCCCTGCTATCTTGTAGAGTCTAGGATGAGTTCAAATTCAAGTGGCAAGTTGAAGTTCAAAAGAGAGTCCAACCTCATATTC
>NW_021555471.1:0-209 GCF_001605985.2 Dendrobium catenatum
ATTCCTCTTTTCATTTATACTCAATACCTTCAATCTTTTTAATGGCCAGTGGCAACCGAGCCCGTTAACAACTCCAAGGAATTTCCTCTCAACATCTTGTTGATGATCGCTTCCAAATAGTTGAGGATGAAGTTGCCTATCATAGATTTTGAAAAGCCTAGATTACACCATCTCGCATCCTTAACCAGTCAATTCTAAGTTATAAGGTA
>NW_021555472.1:0-201 GCF_001605985.2 Dendrobium catenatum
GAAGATCGAAAGACCTTGATTCTGCTTTTCAATGGATACAGGTACGCTTCCGAAAATTCTTCTCGATGATTTGGCATGTCGTTCGGAGACGATCGAATTGATTTTTGTGTCTCCGTTAAATTCCTAACAAGTGGTATCAGAGCCCGGTTGTCATGTTGAATTAGCGAGAAATGATTTTCTATAATCATGTTATTGACTAGT
>NW_021555473.1:0-250 GCF_001605985.2 Dendrobium catenatum
GCAGCACCAATTCCAAGGAAGCCTCTTATCCTATACACCGCAGCATTGGAAGAGTCCCTTGGAGCACTGCTAGCTCATCACAATGAAGAAGGCAAAGAAAATGCACTATACTATATTAGTCGAAGATTGATAGGAGCAGAAATACACTACTCTCCAATTGAGAAACACTGTCTAACGTAGATTTTTGCACTCCAAAAGCTCCGCCATTATATATTGTCTCATAAAATTACACTGATATCAAAGATCGATC
>NW_021555474.1:0-8475 GCF_001605985.2 Dendrobium catenatum
GCCCGGAAGAGAGAGATCACAGCAAGGGAAGGTGACTTTTCCCACTGATCCCGCGGTGCGGCAGAGAACCGTCGCCTTGTCCACCCTCCTAGTGTGGCAGAGAACCCACGGCTGTTCACACTCTCCAAGTGTAGGCAGCGAACCTCTTTCTTTCTACACTCTCCTAAGTGTGCAGGAGAACTCGTCCGTCACACTCTCCAAGTGTCGCAGAGAACCCTCGTCTGTTCAACTCTCAAGTGTCGGCAGAGACCCAGGACCTTCTGAATGATTTCCACAAGAATAAAGAAGAAAGAAAAGAGTAAGAAATCCAAATTCAAAGTAGAGACTCTTACATTTAGCAATCCAAGTGAGCTTCTCGCTCGACAGTGGTTGGAATTCTCCTTGAATGTCTCGTTCCAGAGTCTCCTCCTTGCTATTCCTCACGAGCACAAGATCAATGACAAAAAGATTGGGTGGCAGTCATAATGCGACTATTTTAATAAACAAAGATCAAGTGAAACCGCGCCAAAAACTGGCAAAATTTTCAAATTCTGTAACGCTGTGGACTCGTCCTGTACGATCCCTGGATCGTTTCTGTGACGAATTTTACTTAAAACACGATCTGAACCACCCAATTTGTATATGTGTTATCGAACTGCCTTCCGTACAGTTATCGCCTGTAAAACGAACTTGGTTGTCCAGTACGAACGGTTATTACACAGGTCCGGTTCTAGAACTGCTGGAAAAATGTTCTAAGGTCGGTTTATCGTCGTTTGAACACAGAAGAATGTGATCGTTGTCGCTGGACGAAAATTTGCCAGATAAGGGAGGTCGTGGACGATTTTTATTTCGTTCTGGAAGACAATTTTGCCAGAGAACCAATTCGCCGCGGACGATAATGTCTGTTTTCGTGCTGACGAAAATTCAGGAGAGCTGCTCGTCCTGTACGATATTTATTTTCGCTCTGGACGAAAATCTTTCTCAGAGGACTGGTCGCCTCGTACGATGGGTAAAATTCATCCTGGACGAAAGATTTTACAGCAACCCATCCGCCTGGGACGATATCAAATTTTTGCCTGCGAGAATAGGACTTAGAAAATTTTTTCAAAGCGAAGGTTCCTATCGCGTCCAAGTGCTCTATAGGAGATAACTGAGCAGATCGTCCAGTACGATAAATATGTCCTGTACGATGAGTATAGAATTTTAAGATCATCCTTTATTTGTGTGTGTGGATTCTATTCACTATTACAATCACTCCTTTCAAAATTAAATTCAAAGACAAAGACAAACATGCCAGTTAAACAAATATCTATGTTGAATTTAATGAAGTTTTTCGTAGTCTGGAGTCTGATTTCCTGAAATGTAGTACACACAAGAGCAAGTGCATAATCTCTGACATTGTTAGAGATAGACTCATACTTTGAACAATAATGTTTGGAATCTCAAAACTACATAAGTTGGCATAATAATAACTCTTTCCAATATAGCAACTATCAAAACATAGTTGGAAGTGTAAAAGTCTAAGAGGGAATGTATACCGAATTTGGGATGTGATGGATTACTCCTAGATTCATATGGGTTTTATATTTCTATTGTCATAAAGTGAATGTCATTTGACAAATTTAGAAAATTTTTATTAACTTGGATTCAAACGAAAGCTAGGATGGTGAAATTATGACTATACAAAGTACAAATAGGAGAATTTGATAATGAAAGACTTTAAGAATTTTTTGTAAGGGAGAGGAATTGACACAACTTTTATGCACCTAAACCCTAAGCAGATTGGGATAGTGAAAGAAACAATTAACATTGAAACACATAACGCTCGAGCCATATTGGAGAATACTTCACATTGTAAATATTTTTAGGTTGGGCGGTTAATACTATGACCGCCCCCACCGCAACTCCCCGCTCTGATGCCTATCTCTAAAATATGGGTGAGTCGGAGTATCTAAATTAAATAAACCCTTGATGAGGTTCGTAAAGAGGATAAGCACAGCTAATTTGTTATATTCACATATTTTGGTTTTTTGCAAGGTGATTTATCATAACAATGGAAGAAATCGCCTTAGGAAAAATTGATCCAAAATCAGATGAAAGGAATTTTGTAGGATACTCAATGTATTAGAAAAATCTTATAGAGTATTCAATCAGAGAACTTGGATAATTGAGGAGCACCAGAACAACCAATGGGTTTTTTTGTTTATTGATGAACTGGAATTTTGGAAGAGCCAAATCATTGTAGAAGAAGAGATGATATTAAATCCGCAAAATATTGATAAAAATATAATTTGGAAAATTTTGGAAGAAAATTTTGATTATAAAAACCTTTGCTAGAGAAAGTTGAGATTTTTCCTAAAACCACGCAAAGGAATTAATATTTGGTGAAACTAGTGAGAGGTTACAGGACTAAGTCGTGGATTAAATCAAAGAAGTCAATCATAATGCCTTCATTTCAACATATAGAACCAAAATAATGATCAGACTTTCGGATGATTTAATTGAATATGCACGAAGATTTACATCAATTGTAAAATAACGTTTGAGATTAACTACAAGATCAAAGGATCAACTAGTGGTATTGGAACAAGTTGGGTATTCAAAAATAAAAGAATGACTCAGAAATAGTCATATAAAATAAGGCTTATAGTTACTAGGGTATATCATATTGAAGATTATTTTGAATAACTTTTGCCCTGTACTAGATTTAAAGCAATAGAATTTGTTAGCCTTTGTCTAATTTAGGAGGATTTAAAGTGTACATAAATGTATGTAAAAAAAGTAACTGTAAATGAGCGAGTATTCAAAGAATGTTGTAGAAACACTCGCATGTAAAAATGTGAATACCAAAATATTTAAATAAAAAGCATAAGATGAACAGCACAAGCTTGTATTGAATGAGTACTTCCTACTGAAAATTAAAGGAAGTGTTGAACAACTCTCTTTTTAAAGAAGTTGGAAAGGATATACTTCCTTATTTAATTTAGTTGTGATATCATTTTGGGTCTTCAATTAAAATAATTTGTATGAATTTTCCTAAAAATAATGAGTAGGTGAATTTGAAATGTATTTATGGAAGATTTATGTTTACTTTCTAGGCTTAGCATTAGGCATAAATTGAGGAGGTATATTTCTTATCAGTCATAGTAATGTCTAAGGACATCCCAAAAAGTATGAAGATAGATATATGCTAAACCTGTTTAGTATACTATGAGTTTCTCATGTCAATGGTAAGGACCCTAAGGGAAATCTATTGATCAAAGAAATTGGGATGGATTTATGAATATTGCTTTAACTTGATAGTTAGTTGGCCGAGTATCACGTTTAGTGTTTGTTTGTGTGCTAGATTTTAATCAAATCCAAAAGAATCATATTTTGGCAGTCAGTAAAAAGATTTTAAGATATATGTTAGGAACTATCATGAGATTAGCAACTTGGTATCCTAAGTTTAGCGTCTTCTTTTGAAATAATTGGTTATCTCAGATTTTTGACTTTGCGTGTTTAGTGATATAAAGATTCACTTCTGGAACATGTCAGTTTATTAGAATGTCTTTAGTCTCTTGTCGCAGGTAGAGAAATAAAATTCAGTGCTCTATTCTACTGCTCGAAGCTGAAATCATTGGCTTAGGGAAGTTGTGTGGACAAGTACTAGTTGAAATAACAGTTGATTGATTTTATGATTAAACTATAGCCACTATTCCATTTATTGTGATAACACTAGTGTGTATTTGATTTTTTAAAATCTATCAACATTCAAATGAACCAAACAATAAAATCCAGGCATCATTTCCATAAGGGATCATTCCCACACCAGGAGAAATGAACTAACTCAATGGTTTATTACATTGTAGACAATTTTACAAAACTTGTCGATTGATAGCTTTTGTTCACACACACACCGAACTAGATTTTGATTCACGAGTGTGCTTGATTAGAGAGAAATTTCGAGAGAGTATTATTGGTATGTTTGAGTTTTACGGAGTGAATTGTTTTTGGTGTGTCAGTCGTACGTTTATCTGAGTGACAGAGCATCGATGTTTTTTGGGTTGGTAGGCTATGTTGAGAGGCGTCGTACGCGTTGGACGGTTATATCGAGTATAGGCGCAGTAGTTTCTGAAAAGATCTAGGCTGAGCATTTGTCCAGGACGGGAATGATGCATAGTTATGTATAATGACGTATCGGCTCGGAAGATGTTATTGTGTTTAAGAGTGTGAGTGATCACCAGGTTTGCGTACAGTTTATTCTATTTTTTATTTTCATTCATCTGTAGCGATCGTAGCAACATGTCCGGCACCAAAATGAGAAAACAGAGCGGATGATTGAATGAGGAGAAAATGGATGAGGAGTTTTTTAATAAATACTTCGTCACGTACGAACTTGGTCGTCGGAGCGAGGTATGGTGGGAGCATAGTAACAATCAGTTTCGAACTGCCATTACGAGGACTGAGTCATTATTATTTCTGTTAACGTCCGGGACGAACCGTCGTCTGTACGACAGCTTTGATCAAAAGTGCTGTAAGAAAGGTCCGTTCGTAAGTATGTGATTACGAAAAAGTCCATTTCATTTTGGATACTCATTCGTTTCGTCCAAGATGAAAATTTTCTTTCATACAGGACCGAACTAAATTTTTGTCCGGCGAACGTAATTTTGTCAGGTATGAACAATTGTATTTCATTAAATTGACCGCTTTTGAACTCACGTAAATCCCACACATCCTTTCAGAACCCTTTCTAACCCTTTAGATCTTATCCATGCAAGTTCAAGAAAGCGACAAATAGGTTGTGCGCACAACTCAATGGGCCACTACAGAATTTCTTCTAATAATCTTCTATCAAAAGCCCAATGAAGATTTTTAGATTTGTCCGCAAAGATACCCCGTCTGAGTTCTATTGGATTACTGACTTCTCAGGTAAGAACTTGTTTGCTTCAATCAATTTGGTCTCATTCTTCTAACACTAGTTGAAAATTCTCTACACACAAGAGACTTTTATTATTTCCTAAGCAAACACATAGTCCTTCAACTCCAACCATTCGCTCTACTAGATCAAGTCTTTGTTTTTAAGAACGAACAGTTGAATCACGCAAAAGGTGACCTATGGAGGGAATCTTTTTGACTTAAGGACTGAGGGAATTTAGGCCCATACATGATCCCTACTACTGATTTTGAATTCGAGTGAAATAATGAAGTGTTAGAAAAATTATATGTAAGGAGCATATGGCCTAAAGTGTCCTCTTCTTGTTGCCGCAATTACAGAATTCTGGTTCGGAGATTTTGATCGCTTAGAGTCTCATTTTGACAAAGATTTGAATCAAATTCAATCGCTTGAGAGCAGGGTGTTCAGTTACAATCAGGACATCGGGGTATATGAGAGCGTAGAATGGAAGATATTAGTTCCCAACGTGCTTATTAAGTCAGTTATCTTAACTTCTTCAGTACTCGTACCTCCTCCTCCAAATTAGTGGTCCATCAGAGTGATTCATGTACTTGATTATGTTTTCTTTAGTTGATGTGTTGAGAATATAGTAGTTTGTGATGTCTTACATTATGATGTATTTTGTTTTAGTTAATGTGCTTGTTCATTTGAATGTTTTTGTATTTTGAGTTTTATGTGGTATTAGATAACATTTCCTTGTTAAGTAATATCTATTATACATGATATCAATACAAGTTATTATTTTTTTTAATCTGATTTGAAATTGTGTTAGCCTATATGAATTCCTAAACTTTTTTTAGTCCTACAAGTGATAGATAACTTAAACTGCAACTCAAACTTTGAATTCATAGAAATCTAATTTTTCTAAAATTTAAAATTTTCTTATACTTGATAAAACATAGAAGTCAATTCTATGCTCTTATTAGACAACATATAATAAATTAATTTATTATGTAATTTGTGATATTTTCTTATTTTTGTTATTTCACTTATCATAAATATTGATGCACTTAGAAAAAATTTGAAATTTTTTTTATTATTGAGTTTTGAAGATTAAGATTACTCTTAAAATAATGTACAAACTGTATAAAAATCAAAAGGGATGGCCAATTGGTCTCCGCAATTTGAAAAAAGAGGCACAAAATAAGCCCACAATAACAGATGCAGCAAAAATTGTGCGAGAACTATTTAAAAAATAGCATAAAAGCCGCATCGTGTGGTAGTCATTTTCTTCGTTCCATAGATCTTTTAAATCTCTTAATTGAAATTGATCTTCTGTACATTTATATTTTTGTATTGACATTTGAAATATGACATAATTTAAATGTTCTTGCCGTGCAATGGTTTTCTTTTTCTTAGTGTCTAAATTTCTCATGTTTTTGATATATATTTGTTATTAATTATTCTTATATCTCTTCTTAAAATTCTATGCATCATTTTTATTTACCCTAAGATTTGATTTATTTGCAATATTTATTTTCAATCACTGTTCCAAGGATCATTATGCAAAGGATTATCCATAATGTAACTGCTGTACATGTTTCGTCTCTTGTTAGTTTTCTTTTTCTTTGTTGTGGCTGTTGACAAAGCAGAGGGGATCAAATAAATTCATTTTGTATCCTATATTATGTGCTTGTTGTAGTATCGCTAATTTTATTTGTGTTGTTTTGTATCGTATATCGGTGCTTTTTTATATCAAAAAAGAAAGTTAAAAGATAAATTGTTTATGAATAGGGCTGGACGTAATGAAGGGAGATGCCATTGTGTATGGAGGTAATGAGAGTTTACTGATGTGTTCAACTAGTCTAGGGTCATTCAAGAACTGGGATGCGAGTGTTATAGGAAGGGAATATCCCTGGGTCAAACATTATGACACAATTTATAAAAAGGTTAATAATAGCGTGTGTTGCCTATCGATCAAAGAGGGATTTATTTATACTGCGGTGAGAGAGGCTAGTTTGTATGGATATTTACGATTCCACGTTGGTTGTGTAATACTCATTTTCGGTGCTGAGCAAACTTGTAGAAAGGTTCGATTTTGGATATGATTCTATATTGAATGATCTGATTGATTTTAAAGTTTTGTTTTCTCCTAACATTTTTTAGAAAAATTATTTTTGCTCTAGTGTGGACTAACATTTCAGGATAATAGAACTCCAGACTAATGAAGACTTCAAATCAAAATTCAGCATGAGATAATTTATAAAATTGAAGCTTGTACTTTTAATTATATTGAGTTTGAGAGGGAGTGATTATAATTAAATAACCTAGCACATACACACTTGGGGAGATCTTTATAATTCATACTGATCATACGGGATGAACCATGTTCGTACAGGACGATCAAGTCAGTTATCCCCTCGGAAGAGTAATGGAACAAACAGGAAGTAAGAAAATTTTTCTAAGTCCTGATCATCCAGACGATTTTTTTTATTCATCCCAGGACGAAATGCTCTCTAGAAAATTTTCGTTCCGACGAAATCCTTTTCGTGTAAGGACGAATTGCTCTATGTAAAAATTTCATCCGAACGAACTTTAATTCATCCCAGGATGAAATGTTCTCTGGAAAATTTTCGTTCAGACGAAATCCTGTTCATGCCAGGATGAAATGCTCTCTGTAAAAATTTTGTCCAGACTAACTCTTATTTGTCCGAGGACTAAAATGTTTTTAATATTTCCAAATTTCGATAACTTCCTGTATTTTGTCAAACTGACCCATGGTATAACTATTCGTACCGGACAAACTTAGTTGATACGGGATTATAATCGGATACGAAGTCAGTTCGTACCAATATACATTGGATTCATATGGAGCTAATTTAAGTAAGTTTGTCCAAGACGATTCACGATCGTACGGGACGATCCACTATGTACAGACTTGAAAATCAGTAATTTTTGGATGATTTTTTTGTGACTTTCCTATATAAAGTCTAATTAGAATTATCTCTTAATCTTTTTTCCTACTGATCTTCGTGCCTACTGAAAGGAGAGTCAAGGAGAGAGTGTGAGAGAGTGTTTGAAAGAGAGTGTTTTTGCCTACTGATCTTTCTCCATTTTTATTTATTCTTTGCTCTCAATTACTAATGAATGCTTTTTTACAAATATATAACTCTATTGGAATTTATGTTTATCCAAGTGGGCCTAGGATATCACATTTCCTCTAAGCAGATGATTTAATCATCTTTTCAGAAGCAAGGTTGAAGGTGGTGAAAAAAATTAATGGCATATTAATGATGATTTGTGGTTAGACTGGACAAAAGATAAATAATAGTAAGTCATGTATCTTGTTTGGAAAATTAGTAAGAAGAAAAAGAAGGAGAGCCATTTCAAGTATCATAGGTTCAAAATCGGTCAAAGAACTCCATTATTTAGGAGTTAAAGTTGTTTTGAGGAAGATAGTAAGGATAGATTTTCAATTCATTATTGATTAAGTCTTAAGGATGTTGAATATTTGGGGTGGTAAACTCATCTCTTTAGCTGGAAGGATTACTCTAGTTAAATCAGTTTTGCTCTCCTATCCTACTTTTCATTCTACTTTATCATTGGTACCTAAAGGTGTA
>NW_021555475.1:0-373 GCF_001605985.2 Dendrobium catenatum
ATTTAAAGCTAGCTCGAACTGACCACGAGCTTTAATCGAGCTTCTTAACGAGCATATTCGCGATGCTTTAAACAATATCATTCGTGAACATAAACGAACCGAACAACAAGCTGTTCAAGCTCATTCATTTAGCTATCGAGTATTTATCAAAGTGTTTAAGCTTGTTTGTTTAGTTTATCAAACGAGCATAAACGAGTTCTTATCGAGCCGAGCTACTAGCAGCTCGTTGAATGCTCGATTCGTTTACAGCCCTAGTTAGCAATCCTCCAAAACATGATGGTTGGCATGCACCATCCAACATGTTTTTTTTAGGCATACCGGAAATCACAGGTGGATAAAAAAAAAAATTAGTATTGGAAATCCATCCAGATCC
>NW_021555476.1:0-216 GCF_001605985.2 Dendrobium catenatum
CTCCTCTCAAGAGCCCACCAAGAGATCATGCAAGAAAGTGAAAATTTCATTCAAATAAATCATCATCATTACAAAGCTAAGAGACCTTAATATACAGGCCTCAATGAAAGAAAAGAAGAAAGACACAAATGCCCTCGGGGCTACAATAGCGACTCACTACCCATAGGGGTAAACTAGGAAAAATAGAAAGAAGAAAAATAAATAAATTACAAAATA
>NW_021555477.1:0-300 GCF_001605985.2 Dendrobium catenatum
CAGGTATGAGGAAGGAAATCTCTCTCTCTCTCTCTCTTGGCTTGGGGTCGGCACAGACGGTCGGAGGAGAAGCGACGGGTTCGGTCGCCTGGAAGAGGCGTCGTATCGAGGAGGAGGTCGGTTACAGAGAGGGATCGGGAGAGAGTCGTGGGAGAGGGCAGTCGTCGTGTGAGCAGCCGAATGAAGAGGGCTCGGTTGGCTTTTAAAGGCGTCAAAAATCAGCGATCGAGGCTGCGGGATTTGAGCAGGAATTGTGGAGAAATGACATGAATCGGCGCTGCCAGCGTGATTTCAACAGGA
>NW_021555478.1:0-282 GCF_001605985.2 Dendrobium catenatum
TCAGCAGCTACCCCACTCTCTGAAATGATGTGTCCCAGATACTCCACCTCCTTCTGAGCGAAAGAACACTTCTTCTGGTTGGCATATAACTGATGCTCCCTTAAGGTCGTGAGTACCACCCCAAGGTGGGTGAGATGGTCCTGCAGAGACTTGCTATACACCAATATATCATAAAAAAAAAACTAAAACAAACCTCCTCAAGTAGGGCTGGAAGACCTGATTCATCAGAGGGAGCGTTAGTGAGTCCGAACGGCATCACTAAAAACTCATAATGACCTTCGT
>NW_021555479.1:0-262 GCF_001605985.2 Dendrobium catenatum
AAACTCTGAGTCATGAGTTGCAACAATCGGTTTACTAGACCAGAGGCATATTGCCATTCAACTTTCTAATGATCTTGATTATAGTCGAATTTTTTCTAGGAGATCGTATTATGTTCATGCATGCTAAATGCGCCTTCTAAAATGGACGGTGGATTTTGATGTTCGGGAAGAATTTCCAATTGCTCCGGTTTGGATATCCTTTCCTAATCTAAGGTTACTTTTTTTTTTTTTTGAAAAATGCAAATAGCAATTGGCATTGAAG
>NW_021555480.1:0-254 GCF_001605985.2 Dendrobium catenatum
AGCTTAGGCCGGATGAGGGTCATAAGCTAAACTGGGTTAAGTCGTTCCACAAAGTGTTTTTTGTTCATACGTACAGAGAGCATAACAAAGCTGCTCATTTTTGTGCTCAAAGAGCAATTGATGATAGTTTTTTTTGGGATGTTGGAGATAGCAATAGTATAGGTATTCCTCAAGATTTTTTGTTTATTCTTGAGGATGATAGATGTAATTCTGTCCCGGGTGTGGGGACTTTGTTTTGATTGGTTTTGTAATGG
>NW_021555481.1:0-215 GCF_001605985.2 Dendrobium catenatum
ATGTAAATGCTCGGTACCGCTCGGTACATGCTCGATATTGCTAAGTACATGCATGATACCGCTCGGTACTGCTATGTAAATGCTCGGTACAACTAGGTACACGCTCGGTACCGCTTTCTAATTTTCATACAAACGAACTTCAATATTTCTCTTACAAATAAATTTTGTTCCGGGGGCAGGGGGCGCTGCCCCCGGAAACCCCCGCAAGGGCATTG
>NW_021555482.1:0-252 GCF_001605985.2 Dendrobium catenatum
ATAATTTAGTTCTTTTGATCCATCTTCAAAATCTTGGCTCATCTTGTTGTTGCTACATTTTTTCAAATAACATTCTAGAAATTGTCTTGCCCGAATACTGGTACTTCAGCTCCAGCTCATCCACTCTAGATTTTGTTTAGATATTAATTTGTAGGTTTAACTCCATTAAATCATGTCCAAAAACTTTTAGCAGCTCATCCACAATCTAGTAGTCCCTGTCAATGTCAAAAGATGATCACCTTGAGGTACCAC
>NW_021555483.1:0-527 GCF_001605985.2 Dendrobium catenatum
TATTTGAATATAAGCTCGTTAAAATCGGAGACCGTTTGATAACTCAAATTGCGGTTTGAACCTTCCAACAATGCTTCGGGTCCTTGATTCGGACCCATTTGAGCTGGATTGGGTTGAATTTGGTGTCGTTGGGTTCGTCTTTCCGAGACGCTCAGTTTGACTATAAGCTCGCGGAAGTCGGAGTTCGGGAGCTTCCAAATTTAATTTTTGAAGTTTCTAACTAGCTTTTGCGTAGAAATTCGTGCCCGATCAAGATAATTTTATGATGTCGTATCAGTTTTAATGTTGAGACGGTTTTTTGCCACTATTTTTTCATTGATTTCAAGAAATTTTGTACTGAAATATTGCTTTAGAAAACAATAAAAATGTTGTCCCAAATGAAGTCTTATTTTGTAGGACGTCGGAGTAGTTCTCCGCAATGGCCCTGCCTACCTGCACAGTCACTAACCTTATGAACTATCAAATTATAATCAATCTATCGAATTAATACTTTCTTATTGTTTTTTTAGAATTTTTTTTATAGAAAT
>NW_021555484.1:0-210 GCF_001605985.2 Dendrobium catenatum
TGCCACAACCATGAATCATCAATAATAGTTTTTAAGTAAAGAGAAGCAGAACATTCAATTTTATTTAAATCAAGCATGTAGACATTTTTGATCCTCCTTCCCTGCAAAATAGTGTTGTTACTTAAACTTACAATGCATGAGTTTGCAAAGAATTGCACGATGAAGCCTTTGTTACAAAATTGACTGATGTTAAGCAGGTTGTGCTTCAAT
>NW_021555485.1:0-218 GCF_001605985.2 Dendrobium catenatum
TCCCTTTAATCTAAAAGTACCAACTATCTTTTATGAGTTACTTCTTGCTTCTGTCAGCCTCAAGCTTTTGAATTACAAAATTTGAAACTATCTATACCAAGGCTTCATTTGTCACAATATTCTTGCTGCTTTGCTTTCAATTTGCAATCATAAATTTTATTTGTTCGCTATTTTTTAGTTGTCTTAAAAAAAATTATGCTAAGAAATTGATTATTATA
>NW_021555486.1:0-495 GCF_001605985.2 Dendrobium catenatum
ATTCAGAGAGGAACAGTAAGGAAACGAGATCTCACACGGACACTGAAAGCTGTCCAGAGGCCAATGAAAATGCGCAACGTCACCCCTACTCGGTACTGCTCAGTATTGGATGATGTTGCTACACCTGATTGGCTTCTGGACGGTAAGCTGTGTCCGGTGTCCGCACAAAATAATCTCTCCCTTAAGAAGGGGATGATCACTATTTTTTTGTAGAACTTAAGACTAAAGATATATCTCCCAAGTCAAAAGGGATGGCTATTATGTTTTATTAGGATTTGAATTATAGGGAAAAGGTTAGATGGATTTGTAAAAGAGCTACATTAAGCAAATTCCATAGGTTTCTAATCAAACAATTTTGAAATACTGAAAAGAACCAAGTAGGCTAATAATGACTTATTTTGGTAAAATGAATTATTAGAGACTTCGACCTAAAATCTTGCAAAGGTTAGCCAAGCTTTTTTTATTTTTATTTTTATTTTTATTTTTTTGGTGAGG
>NW_021555487.1:0-332 GCF_001605985.2 Dendrobium catenatum
TTTTTATATCTGCTTGCATCTTTCTCAGTTTGCTAGACTCTCGCTTCTCCAGACTTTCTACGATTACTTCTCGGGCTCAGGTACACTTTCTTCCCTCTTTTTTTTTTAGTTTTGATTTTGTGCTCGTACTGATACTGCTTGGTATTTTGTGCAGGCTACTACAGGAAGAGGATCCGAGCTTTAGCCAGTTTACTGCCTCAGGAGACTTTAGTTCTGGTACGTTTTTACTTTGTTTGTGCTGTTCTTTTCTTTCTTTAGCTTCTTTCTGATACACCCTTTTTTTTTTTTGCTCTGCACAGGTTTCGAGAGGAGCGGAATACTTGTTCGCTTGC
>NW_021555488.1:0-350 GCF_001605985.2 Dendrobium catenatum
TTCCAATTAATTCCTGTAGGAATTAATGAAATCCGAACAGCTGGGGAGGCGGTGAGCTGAGAGAAAATTTAGGAATTATATTCTAATTCCTATTTTAAATCCCAAGAGAGAGGGAGCGGCAGCAGTAATGGGAAAAGGGTTAAAACAAAGCCTTCATGCCTTCTAACGTGAGATAATTATTTAATGCTCAATTGAGATTGCTTCCAAAAGAGAGGAGTGAGAGTATTAATTAATGGGTAGGTGGCAGGCATAGGCTAGAGATGATTTAATGGGTAGGGATTTAATTCATGCTATAAAACTCCTTAGATTAGGGAATCAATTAGGAATTTAATCAAAATCTGAATTTTAAT
>NW_021555489.1:0-241 GCF_001605985.2 Dendrobium catenatum
CATTGAGTTACACCATGTGACAACTGAAAATCAACTGACTGACATCTTTACTAAACTATTGGCCTTCGACACTTTCAGCTCTTTAAGGACCAGATTGGGCGTGATTGACATAACTGCATAAACTTGATCTTCTATTTGCTTTATTTTGTTATTTATTCTTTTTCTTTTAGTTGCCTTTCCTTTTTGCTCTTTGTTTTCTTTTCCTTTTTTTTTACTCTTAGTTTTTGTTTGATTTGGTTTA
>NW_021555490.1:0-291 GCF_001605985.2 Dendrobium catenatum
CCTGGATGGTCAACACCACACCCTTACAGATTCCCTGGTCTTTCTCCACCTTCCCTGTACCCATCATCACCCCATAACAACTGGTGTCCACCCATTTCACTCCCAGTCGGTTGACAACCTGAGTGGAAATAAAATTATGGGTAGCCCCACTATCAATTAGTACAACCACCTCACGGTCAGCTATCTCTCCTTTCACTTTCATAGTGTGACTCGGAGTGAATCCCACTACTGAGTTTAGAGAAACTTCTTCCACCTCCAGGTGCAACTTCTCCTCCTCTTCAGATCTGCTCC
>NW_021555491.1:0-293 GCF_001605985.2 Dendrobium catenatum
CATTCTCCTCTCATGAACTCACAAAGAGATCAAACAAATAGAATAAACTTTCATTAACAATTCATCATCCCATAATACAAAACAACTAGCCTATATATAGGCTCAAGAAAAGAAAAGAAATAAAAGACTAAAATGCCCTTCGGGCTACAACACTACATGACCACCCGAAAGGGTATAAAGGGGAAAACAACAATAAGAAATAAACTAGTACATAAACATATAAATAAATAACTCAAGATCGTAGCCGTTGATCTCTGATGTCCTCATCATGGTCGCATGCAAGACCTCTTCCT
>NW_021555492.1:0-374 GCF_001605985.2 Dendrobium catenatum
AACCACTAGCACCATGCCAACCTATAATAGCTACTACTCCAGTTCAGAGTCGATTAGCACAATTGTTAATGGGATAGATTGAGGAATTGATAGCCTAGAAGGTTGAGCAGGCGATTTCCTCTAGGAAGGCTGGAGAGGTTATTAATAGGGGAGACCCTACCCGGTTGAGTACGGGAGGGAGCCCTACCCCCCTTGCTTCATTCCCCCATATTTTAGAGTTTTTAATGGGTTTGGGAACCCAAGGAAGCATGTGGCTCAGTACCGGGCCGTGTGTTGCAACAAAGGGGGAAACGATGCCCTTCTATTGAGACTCTTAAATATTAGCCTAATTGGGGTGGCCTTTACTTAGTATGCTGACCTCCCCAATGACTCAG
>NW_021555493.1:0-272 GCF_001605985.2 Dendrobium catenatum
TTGAGTCTGTTGTATTTGGTGTGGGATCTGTTGATTTGTAACATGGAAGATTTTTTGTTGTTCCCTATAAGATATCTATTTTTGGTAATATCGGCCGGGATGATATTTATATCGTCCTGGACGATATGTCCAAAATCAAAAACCTTAATTAGGGCATCCTCATTAAGGCAGCCGTCATTAACAAATCAGACAGATCGGCCTGGACGATACCAGTATCGGCCAGGACGATAATCTCAATTCAGAAAAAATCAACCGCCATAATCAGTTTAGGA
>NW_021555494.1:0-203 GCF_001605985.2 Dendrobium catenatum
AGAGTACCGGAAGCCACTTCTCCTAGGCCGCTACGAGGTCGGAAAGCTCCTTGGCCAAGGAAACTTCGCTAAGGTCTACCTCGCCCGCAACGTCCGCTCCGGCGAGAGTGTCGCCATTAAAGTGATCGACAAGGAGAAGATCCTTAAAGGTGGCCTCGTCGCACATATCAAACGCGAAATCGCGATTCTCAGCCGTGTTCGCC
>NW_021555495.1:0-1259 GCF_001605985.2 Dendrobium catenatum
TTCCCCACCCTTTAGGTCCTCACGTAACCTAGATGGCTGACCCTCTACTGGGTCTTCTGTTGGACAAATCTCTTATGACTCCCCACGTGGACTAACTTCTGGCCAGTTCAGTCAACCTTTAGCCTCCCCAGACTTTAACCCTACACGTGTCATCTTAGTAAAGAATTGCAGTAAAAAGAAAAAATCTACTAAAACCGAGACTGAATACACCCATTTCGTGGATACTATCGATAACGAAGAATTCTTTGAGGATGAAACTAAAGAGATTGAATCAGACTCCCTGAATGACTTAAACCTTGAGCTAGGAAAGCAAGAACCTTTAAATATCGACACCTTAACCCACCCCAATCCTAGTCTCCTTGAGGATAAGCCTTTGGACAAAGTATGCCTGGATGATAGTAATGTGATTTCGGAAGAAACCAATCGGACTTCGAAAGCTTTGAATTTAAATTTGGAAGATCCTGATTTAGTTGTAACACCTACTGAGATGACTCAGGATAATTCTGATTTAATTTTAGATAATTTTGAGTTAATTTTGGATAATTATGATTTAATTTTGAATAATTCTGAGGGCAATGTGGATAATTTCAAAGTGGAAATGAAGATATTGACGTTACTACTTGAATTAAACCTTGATTTAGGTGACCCCGTATTCAGTGATCTTAGGGTTGCAACCAAATCTGAGTTTCTTTTGGAAGACAGTACTTTGAGTCTGAAAGTTTTTTAGCCTGATTTGAATAATGAGCCCCCCTCTTGTTTCATTAGAGTCTAACTTTAGAGCTGCTCAATTGGATTTATATTTGGCCGAGTGTGTCATTCCTGATTCATACATCTTACCCGTTATAGCCTCGTCATACCAGGATAAGGACCACTTCTATCCTAGTTGGATGAATTTGTTAGATGACACTACTCCCACTAGGAGACTGCTGTCGACCCTAACGAAAACCACCTATAGAAGTGCCCTGGTAGCTAAGAGTGTCTTCATTTCTCCCCCTACACTAGTTCCCTTAGACCAAACACTTTAGACATCTCTTCTCGTGGTTCGTCCATCTTTTGTTTTCTATCCATGTGTTCGTGTGAGTTAGTATGTTGTGTGTGTGTTTTGTAGTCTGTTGTCTTCCTATTTGTTTATGTTTCAAACTTTAGTTTGTAAGATCATGAGTCTTGTCATTCATTATATACATCCGATCTCTTGCATTTGCATATGCATTTCACCTCCAGGAGTTACTCAATGAAATTAAAAAGAAAATTGAATAAAG
>NW_021555496.1:0-224 GCF_001605985.2 Dendrobium catenatum
TTTGTACTATGGACGTCATTTGTACAAAGCCAACTTCGTATAGTACGAACAGTACTTTGAAATTTTTTTTGCCCAATGTTATATTAACTGCTCGCTAGGGGAAATAAACTAACCAAATTGTCATTAAAAACTAAAATTGTATAGTATGATTAGTTTAAAATTTTATAGAATTTAAACACTCCTCTTTTGTGTGTGTGCATGGTTACTCAGTTATATTAATATTC
>NW_021555497.1:0-2798 GCF_001605985.2 Dendrobium catenatum
AGAAATCCATCTTCGCGTAGACGTCTAGCGAAGTCCAATAACCGGTAGAAGTCCGACGTTGGGTAGAAACTTGGCGAAGAGTGAAGGTCCGACGTTGGGTAGAAGTCCGACGTCTGTTGGTGGTAGAGGAGAACTCCGGCTTCACTTTGGTGGAGTTTCGGCGTCAGGAGGGAACTCTGTTGCAAATTGGAAAGAATTTCATCATCACGTGGAAGTTGGGCAGAATTCTAGCGTTCTCCCGAATATCACGCAGAATCCCGGTGTGTTCGGGCGGCAGGACGAACTCCGGCGGTGGTCGAGGAGGAGGGGATTCTCCCTTTCCCCTTTTCCTTCTTCTTTCCTTCTTCTTCTCTCTCTTCACTTGAGTCCCCTTTCTGTACAATGAGGGCTCTATTTATAGTTTTTCTGGAGTGGCGTGACTCGTAAATAGATGTGAGATCATGGGCGAATTGGGAGTGGTTTGAATGGACGGCCAATATCGAATCCTTTGATCATGCACAGTTCGTTGGACATTTGAAGGCCTTAATAATGTTGGAATTTGGCGATCTTAGGCTCGTTGGATTCGTCTCGTCGATCCGCTCGATTCGAGTATAAGCTCGTTAAAATCGGAGACCGTTTGGTAACTCAAATTGCGGTTTGAACCTTCCAACAGCGCTTCGGGTCCTTGATTCGGAACCATTCGGACTCGAATTGGGTCGAATTTGGTGACGTTGGGTTCGTATTTCCGAGACGCTCAGTTTGACTGTAGGCTCGCTGAAATCGGATTTCTGGTTCTTCCGGATTTAATTTTTGAAGTTTCCAACTAGCTTTTTGCCTCGAGATTGGTGCCCGATCAAGATAAATTTTTGAGAACATATCAGGCATGACTAGTGAATAGGAGGAAGATCAAAGGTAAATTAAGTGGCTTTAATGGATGATCGATGTTGATTCCCTTGGTTATATCATAATTTGACGATCTTGGGCTCTTTGGATTTGTTTCGTCAAGCCCCTCGATTTGATTATATGCATGTCACGTTTGGAAACTTATTGAAAATCCAAATTGTGGATTGAAGCTTCCAAATGTGCTTTGGGTCTTTGATTTGGACCTATTTGAGCTTGGATTGGGGCAAATTTGGTCTCATTGGGTTTGTATTTCCGAGACGTTCAGTTCGACTATAAGTTCGCTAAAATCAAAGTTCAAATAATCCCGGATTTAATTTTTGAAGTTTTCAACTTGATTTTGTTCAATATGATCAAGATAATTTTTTGATGATATATCACTCTTAATTTTATTTTATTGCCCTTCTTTTAATTTTTGTTGAACTACGCATTGATAAAATATATAATTTTAATAGCTCTTGTTTCCTTCTTGTTGCGGACTAGAAAATACGCGGCGATAGAGATTTAATTCTGCGTCTTAACGTTGTACGTATAACTAGCTCACACACAGAGAACACAAGATTTTTTACGTGGAAAACCCTTAAAAAGGGAAAAACCGATGATGTATCACTTCTAAAAATTATCATGCCGCATAACGCTATCATGCTCTATGAACCAGACCTCCCTTCTCTTTTATTATCCCACCATCTTCTTTCCTTCTTGGCAAGTCCCAAAGTCAAAGAGATTATTACATGTGATCATCAAACCGTTCAGAGATCAATCATGATGTGCCACATCACCTGATATACAATGAA
Organism: Dendrobium catenatum; assembly: GCF_001605985.2. Classification (NCBI taxonomy): domain Eukaryota; kingdom Viridiplantae; phylum Streptophyta; class Magnoliopsida; order Asparagales; family Orchidaceae; genus Dendrobium; species Dendrobium catenatum. The sequence goes on from NW_021555497.1 coordinate 1,674, forward strand.
ACACAGTAACGGTATACGTGACGTGGTGCGTCTTGATTAACCTCATGACGGTCCAGTAATAGCACATAATAATTTCGTCCAAAGTCAGCAACTTCGCCATTCTTATGCTTATGCTTTCTCACCAGCTTCTTTTCATTAATATACTTCGATTCATCTGGAGTAAATTGTTCTGGCTTTTATTAGCTATATATCTTTCTTATGATCTTTAAGAGATCACTTCATATTTGTTTGTAATTTTTTTATGCTTGGTTTAGTGTAATAGTTTATCCTACTTATAATTTTCATCTGTTGATTAAAAAAAAATAGTATTTTGTTGCATGTGTAAAATGAAATCAGTGAGTGCTACACACTTATTTTTTTAGTGTGATTTTTCCATCTCTATCATCTCAACTTTAATTCTCAGCCTATCGAACTTTCTCCTGCGCCCGAATCTAATTCAAATTGTGGATTTCATTACTGATAGGGTCAAGCATAGTTCAGCCAAGCTGAGTTTTGGGTTTTTATGGTGTTCAATTTATTATATTTGGAGGGAAAGAAATGAGAGGAAATTTTCCACCTCTATCAAAAGCAATTTTACCATCCATGAGATTATTAGAAAATCAGTCTATTTCAAGGTGTAAAGATGGAAAATTGGAGATGAATTTAAAGGCTTAATTTTACATGCGGGCTAGTTGGTTTTTGTGTTGTCTGACGATTTGCCTTTTCTGGCTCTGTTTCGAAGCTTTTCTTTGGGGAAATTCTGCTGTTGTTTCTCATTTGGGCCTATTTTATGGATTTATGCTGTCTTTTCCTGTGGGGTTTTGTTATATTATCCCATTGCTTTTCTCATTTTGTTGCACTCGATTTTGGCTTATGGCAATGATTTTGGTATTTTGGGCAAGGATGATTAAAGTGCATCTTCATCCCTGGATGGTGGCTATTTTCAACATGGTCTCTATATGATTGTAATCCTCGTAGCCTAGGATATTTGTGGCTTAATGGATGCAATTTCTAAATACTGAGCTTTTCTGTCCCTTCTTAGCTTATTGTGCCGCCACACCCTTTCTTGCTCTCTCAACTATTTTTTATTTCTAACTCATTTTATGCATTGTATTTTTTACACTCTTTTGTTAAGCTTTTGATTTA
>NW_021555498.1:0-992 GCF_001605985.2 Dendrobium catenatum
ATATATAATATATAAGATTATTAGCTTAAGTAAGAAATAATAAATCATTTAAAATAAATTTTAAAACCCAAAAATACCTCAAACTCTCTGAACCACATCTCCCGGACTTCTTTCGGGACTTTCTTCCAAGAAACATAAGGAGCGTCAAACCTGCTCCATATGATGTCCCGTATTTTATGTGTCGGTTATTTTTATGGGTAGAACCTACAAAATTAAAGTTATATAAAACAAATATAAAATATAAAATAAAAATATTTGTTAGTTTAAAAAAATAAAAGAGAATGTACGTACGTGTCACCCCAGGTGCTATCAACATTCTACCATCTGTCTCCTGCTCTACTGCAGCTGCTATCGAAGGTCCCGCTGCTGTCGAAGGTCCCGCTGTTGTCGAAGGTCCAGCTGTTGTCGAAGGTCCAGCTGCTGTCGAAGGACCAGCTGTAGCGGGCTGATGGGGTGGTGGGGGATAGTATGGTGGAGCATATGGTGGAAATAGATAAGTAGGAGGGGCACCAGCATACGGTGGGGGTGTGTAGTATGGGTAGAAAGGAGTACTCTGCCCAGGATCTGGTGAAGGAAATCAGGGGTCTGGTGAGTAAAACTGTGGGCTACCGCTTCCATGAGTGGGTAAAGGCTATTTATCAGGCTGAGGCTGTGTAGCAGGAAGAGGCTGTGTAGTAGGTTGAGGCTGTGTAGCAGGCTGAGCCGAGTTGGTCCCCTCAGTACGTACTGGCCTAGGTGGTCCAGCTATAGTGATCTTTATAGTGCACCTGTTAAAAATATTTTTTTATCAATCCTCTACTAGGCTCCTCACCTGAAGCCATCTGCACATAAATAAAAAAAATATTAGAAATATGAGTTATAACAAAAATTTAATCAAAAATAATACAGTGCAGTAGCTAAAAAAAATACAGTCAAGTAAAATACAGGGGAGTAAAAAAAAGCAATGCAGTAGATAAAAAAAATGCAGTAAAGTAAAACGCAGGGAAGTAAAA
>NW_021555499.1:0-367 GCF_001605985.2 Dendrobium catenatum
TCCAAACATTAATCAGTCTTACAAAAATGTATGCTTCCGTACTTGAAGTACTAGAAATTGTGAAGGAGGAGGGTATACATGATCAACAATCAGTTGAAGCTGGTGTTTTAATAAATGTCATGGAATCTTTTGACTTTGTCTTGACACTGCATTTGATGATTGACATTTTAGGGATTACAAATGAATTATCTCAAGCATTACAAAGAAAGGATCAAGATATTATAAATGCAATGAAATTAGTATAAGTCTCCAAACAACGATTGCAAATGATGAGGGAAAATGGATGGGTGCCTTTACTTGAAGAAGTGTCACGTTTTTGCAATGTTTTTAAAATTGAAGTTCCAAATATGGATTCTAAATTCAAGGC
>NW_021555500.1:0-1917 GCF_001605985.2 Dendrobium catenatum
AAAAAATGGGTCTATTTCCTCTTTTTCGGGTCAAAATCGGATCAAAATCAGGTCAATCTCAGGTTGCCGCGTCAAAATTGGATTTTCGGGTCAAAACGGGTCAGTTTCGGGTGGAATGGTTAACCCGATTTTTGAAACTGGTCAAAAATGTTGAACCCGAACCCGACCCATTTCGGATTTGGGTTGAACCTAACCAGAAATTTTCGTGTCAAGTTCTAGTCGGATTTTCGGGTCGTGTCAAGTATTGACACCCCTAGTCAAAAGCCACCAACAATGTTTACCTCTTTCTGTCAGTCAATCAAGCTTTGCAATGTTTTTCTCCTTTATTGAGAACTTAAGAGATTTAGACAAAATTTTATTGAAAATTTTTAACAGTCATCATTTTTTTTTACCGAAGTTCTTTCTTTTAGGCCCCAATAGAATTTTATGTATGTTGTAATTTGAGCTTTAATTGATTAATAATTACTTCAAAATTTTAATGATCTTGAGATCAAAATGTTAACAATGTTGTGTCTTTTTATTCGTAAGACAGCGCCATTTTCTCCATATACTCTTCTGACTATTGCATAAATCGTATGACAAATACTTATCGAGAAAGACTCAAATCTCACTGAAAATGTTGAAGTTCATAGTAAGAATTTTTTTTTAAAAAAATTCTCCTCCGCCTGATTCTCAGTTCGCAGTAGCATCGGCTGATTCTCCTCCTATGACCCTCCTCGAGCTGTTTGGGAGCTCTATAGATCACGTAGAAGCCTCTGATTATGTTCTCTTGCTGTCTTTCGTCAATCATTGATCTTCTGCCAATTACTTACATGTATTGTTTTGTGTTAGATAATTTATAAAGGCATAGTGATACTATGTTTAATATTTTAGTTTTGTATGAATATATTGTACACACATAGAATTGCAAGATATTTCATAATTTTTATGTGAAAAATTCAAAACTATGGGGGTTGGTTCAGTTGCAATAGTCCATTATATAATCAAGGATATAAGAATTCACTCTTCTCCGCAATTGAAGAAGACAAGATTGTGCATTTGAGAATAATTGTCTTATTTATATTTTGAGAATTATAGAAAAAGTGATTAAAGGCAAAATATATTATATAATGTTCAATATAGTGAAAAACAAAGAAGGTTCAATATAGTGATTGTTAGGTTTTGGTCCAGCTTTAGATTAGTGTTATTCCGCGAGATATCACACCAATGTAAAATCTATATATAAAGGTTATATGTGATGCATTAGATGAGGAAAATGGAATAAGAGATTGAGTTCTATTTTTTCCATATCTGAGCTCCCTTCCCTGTTTCTCTCTCTCTCCTTCTCAATCCAAGAACAACAAGAACCCTCTTCCTTTCAAGGACTCAACACTGATGATAATATACTAGAGGTTCGACGTACATAGTGGGATAATCAAAGTCAAATAAAGGGGTAGATTTTTAGATATTCAGGTGACAATGATTACGATTGCTGATGGTGATTATCGATGATGTTCATCAGAAAATGAAATGGAGTTCTTAAAATATTTCTCTCTTAAATCACCATAATGTAAAAAATTAAAATGATATTTATAACCTTTTTGAAGAGAGTTTTTGATAAATTTGACTAAAAAAAACAAAAATCCTATCGAACAACTTATATTGATTCTCTTAATCATAGACCAATTATCCATCATTTGAGTGCTTTAATGATATTATAATTGAATGATCTTAGGCACATTGAATTCATCTCTATAAACGCATAAGATTTGAAAGTCATTTGATACTTCAATTAATGTTCTCAATCTTCTAAATATGTTTCAATTGCTTGATTTGAATTCAAATCACATCACTTTGATGTCATTGTATTTGCCTGGCCTAGGCATACATCAAGGCAAAACCCCCCACAAAGATCAAAGAATTTGTAAGGACTTAGAT
>NW_021555501.1:0-213 GCF_001605985.2 Dendrobium catenatum
TAAGGATAGAGGGAAAAGAGAAGAAGGGAAAATCTCCGGACTTACTTGCCAAGAGAGGGGCCTCGGAAAACCGAGGGAAGGCCTCAATAGTAAGGATAGAGGGAAAAGAGAAGAAGGGAAAATCTCCAGACTTACTTGCCAAGAGAGGGGCCTCGGAAAACCGAGGGAAGGCCTCAATAGTAAGGATAGAGGGAGAAGAAGAGAAGAAGGAAG
>NW_021555502.1:0-480 GCF_001605985.2 Dendrobium catenatum
TCCTGGACGATCCTAAGAGGAAAATCCAAATCAGAGAGGAACAGTAAGGGAACGAGGTCTCACATTAACCAACTCTATAATTATTGGCATGGAGTTTAATTTTCATCCTCTCACCATTTGATTATGATATTAGATGAACTTTATTTCACTGGCCAGTCATAGATATGTAAACATTTACTTACCTAAACTAAGGTGGTTAGTGTCTAATAGCATTAAGTTCATGAAAATATATTATGTTTGAGTATGTCATTATAGATGTCTACTCATGATTCACTTGGATGGAATTTTTAGTGAAAAGGAGTGATGCGTTCATGGAGCTCATAAAGTTTGTAAAATAAATTCAAAGATAAATTTACTTATAATGATCATTAGAACTGATCATGGAGGTGAATTTAAAAATGAAAAGTTTGAGGGGTTTTGTGAAGAAGCTAGGATTGACATAATTTTTCAAGCCCTAAAATATCATAACAAAACAATCTG
>NW_021555503.1:0-329 GCF_001605985.2 Dendrobium catenatum
CTAGAGCCCAAGATGCCAAAGAGACTCCAAGAGAAATTCAAAATTTTGTATGCTCTAACCCTAGCCTCTCCTCATCCTTAAATACAAATCTTCCTAATTAAAAATTTCCTAACATAAACCAATTTAAAAAAACTCTCCTTATGCACTAGCCGCTCCTTTCTCTCTCTTCTGTTGCCGCCTCAAGGAGGCGGCTTAGCCCGCCTCCTGTAGAACTAGACAGGCCCCTCCTGGGCCGATCTGGTTAGTTTGGTAAAGAGCGATTTACTTCTTTGATAGAACGTCATTTCTGATAAAATGATAATTATTTCAATATATTTTGTTCTTTGAAG
>NW_021555504.1:0-222 GCF_001605985.2 Dendrobium catenatum
ACGAAGGGAGAAGAACATAACATTGAAAGTGGAGGAGACTGAGAGTGAACACTCACAACCTGAGGATGAAGACTGCTGAGTCTAGTGAATAGGTTGTTAGACCTAAGTTAATGTCCCAAGGCTACCAAAGGGGGGGTGAATTGGTATTTTTAAAACTTAACCCTCTTTGAAGTTGTGTTGAACCAAAATGAAAAATTTTTAATTAAATTTTTTATAGAAATG
>NW_021555505.1:0-378 GCF_001605985.2 Dendrobium catenatum
CCTACTACTCCCCCTTTTGACATCTCAAAAAGGAGGATGAAAGAAATAAACAAAGTAATTTTTTTTTATAACCAAGGCATGAACAAGATGAAGTATACCATGTGATTGATTTTAAAAATTTGTGAGTTAATGCATCAACATCAAAAAATCCACAAAACAGTATAACGTCCGATCATGGTTACCGTTAGCTCGGACTTTCTTTTAGAGTATAATCGTCATTGGAAATCAAGGATCTAATCTCAAAAATTCAATTGGGTATGAAAAAAAATCTATTCATCACTTGATTTCAGAAAAACAAATATCTTATAGAATAATGTACCAAAGTAAATTTGTCACAATTGCAAAATACTCAAAATCAAGCCTTTGATACATGAAATC
>NW_021555506.1:0-335 GCF_001605985.2 Dendrobium catenatum
ACATCCCTAATAAACTTTCAATAAGGGCCTAACATCCCTAACAAATTTTCAAGTGATATCAGAGCCATGTTCATAAAAACTAAGTTTGGAAACTTTTAGAATTTTTATCCATGGCTAACTTTGGGAATCGTAACACAACTGAAGGATATTCTATTCTCGACCTCCCTTGTTTAACAATCTACCTTTTGATTTTTGGAAAACTCACATGTCTACTTTTTTACAATCAACTGATTATCGCATGTGGATGCTTATTAAAGAAGGATATTCTCCACCTTCTCCTGAACTTAATGAAATTAAAACTGAAGTGCCTTTTACTGAATGGAATTTTGATGAAA
>NW_021555507.1:0-204 GCF_001605985.2 Dendrobium catenatum
CTACTTTACTAGGAAGCGACAGATTTTCTTTTTGTTTCCGTCTTTTGCTTTGCTAGTTGCCTTATTCGGCTTTTCCTATTCCGCTGAAGTTAACAGGCGCAAGACTGCAAGAGGCACAGGCAGTAGGCAGACCGTCTTTTTTTTTTTATGCTACAGAGCTTTCTCCCAGAGTCCGCCGGCCGCCCGTTCACAAATATTGTCCGC
>NW_021555508.1:0-511 GCF_001605985.2 Dendrobium catenatum
TCATGTGGCATGCTTGGACACATCTCACACACTTGCAGTGTTCACCATAGTATACGTTGGGTGTGGAGACCAAAATGCATGATTTACCGCATACCACACATGCATTGCATTCTACTTTTCATAAGAAGGAACCCAAAACTGTTTGGAGGGCTCTCACAAAAGGCCTCGTGAGAGTATGTGGTACTTGGACAGCGGATGCTCTCGACATATGACTAGTGATGCCAATCAATTTGTTTCGCTGGAGTCTAGGACTGGAGGCAAGGTTACACTTAGAGACAACACCACCAAGAAGGTGGTAGGCTCAGGTATTATTGGTAATTCCAAGAACCTTATGATTGAAAATGTTTTGCTTGTAGATGGATTAAAACACAACCTGGTCAGCATCAGTCAACTTTGTGACAAAGGCTTCATCGTGCAATTCTTTGCAAATTCATGCAATGTAAGTTTAAGTAACAATACTATTTTGCAGGGAAAAAGGATCAACAACGTCTACATACTTAATTTAAATAAC
>NW_021555509.1:0-274 GCF_001605985.2 Dendrobium catenatum
AAGTCAGTGGGGGCCCGTGCCCCCATGGCCCCCACACTGCATCCGCCACTGAGATGAGCTATGTAAAATAACAATTAAAATCTCTCTTCTCCTCACTTTCTCTCCTCTGTCAACTCTCTCTCTCCCCCACCAAGATTCCGCTCTCCCTCTCTCTCCGGTCAGTTATCTCCCTCTCTCTTAGGGTTGCAAATAAACCGAACCAAACCGAGTTTCAGCCTGTTTGTGTTCGAGCTCGTTTGCCAAAATCGTGCTCAAGCTTGGTTCGAAGCACGTC
>NW_021555510.1:0-382 GCF_001605985.2 Dendrobium catenatum
AACTTGAGTTTGGATTTTTTAAATCTGAATTTCTAACCTTTACTGGGATATGCGTTGTCAATCCAATTCTACTAAGATTTTGATTAAACTAAGAGGTACCTTTCTCATTTTAAGATTTTTTTCTAGATTTGAAAGTTTCTTTTTGTTTTCTGTGCCTTCTCTCTTTTTGATAATGTCAAAGGGGGAGAACGTACTTGTATCCCTTATTTTCTTTTCAAAAATTTAAGCCTACAAAAATATTTTTATCTCTCCTATTTCTAAAAGGGTTTATTCTAGTGATGGGGAGATTAGGAGAAATTGCTTTTTTGAAAATTCAAATTGAAATGTTTTGCCATCATAAAAAACGGGGAGATTGTTACAGATCTATGGTTTATGATTTTGA
>NW_021555511.1:0-207 GCF_001605985.2 Dendrobium catenatum
GGTGGTCACTTGTGGAGAGACGAAAGAGATTAGAAGCTGAGATGAAGGGTGGAAAGAGCTCGCAAGATTTCATAGAGGAGAAGAGAAAAAGAAGTGGACAAAGCTCACAAGCTTTTCCAACAAAACCCACAGGTTTAGTTTTCCAAAAATCATTCACATAACATATTCCTAACAACCCAAAACATCTACTATTTATAGACATGAGAG
>NW_021555512.1:0-262 GCF_001605985.2 Dendrobium catenatum
TGCCTAAGAATATTTTAGATTTCTCTCCATTATACAATAGTGTGGAGTGATCTTGAAAACACTACATTATTACCTATATTCTTATATAATGTTATAATGTTTTATAGAGTGCTAGGATATCCTAAATAACTCTCGAAATATCCACACCAATCTAGAACATTTTAGGGCACCCTAAAAACTTCTAGGAAACTCTAGGTCTATCTAGAATCTTTTGGAATCTTCTAGAACCTTTTAGAATGTTCTAGAGCTTCTAGAATTATTT
>NW_021555513.1:0-224 GCF_001605985.2 Dendrobium catenatum
CAATCTAAGATCTAAAAGATGTAGATTTAATTAGGGGATCAAATCTTAAAATAAAATTTATTAGGATAAAAAAAACTCCTAAATATCAAACTTTAGAATAATCTCTAAAAATTAACCAACAAACTTGATTAATAAAACGCCTAATGCCCACTTTTCTTTTCTTTTTTTTCATAACAAACTAAAATAAAATAATAAAGTTAATTATCACTAGGTAACCCAGGCCT
>NW_021555514.1:0-259 GCF_001605985.2 Dendrobium catenatum
ATTTGTTTTATATATTGTTTTATATATTATATTTATTAGTGAATTATTTGTGACCGTTGCTATTTAATTTATTTGATTATTTGAAGAAGTCACCCTCCAACTTATTTGTTTTATATTTTGTTTTCTTATTTTACATTTATTGCTGCCAAAATGATTTGAAGAGGAGAGGGTTATATCCAACAGAAGTGTCAATTTTGGATCACAGGTCGGTTCAGGTTGAACTCAAAAATCATTCGACACTATTCGGGTCAAACCAAAC
>NW_021555515.1:0-200 GCF_001605985.2 Dendrobium catenatum
ATATTTGTGAGTTCAATCATAGAAATAAAGACAGAATTATTCATCTTTTTGCTAAGTCCATCCCTAGTCCTAACACCCTCATTAGGTTCACTTAAAATCAATTCCTTAGGGTAATATTTAGAAAATTTAAATTCTTTAGGTAAAGGGTTTTCTATCTCCAAATTTTCTTTTAAATTTATCTTTTCAATTACTTGAGAGTT
>NW_021555516.1:0-535 GCF_001605985.2 Dendrobium catenatum
GGATATGACGATAATGATCGTTATTGACTTCAATTTCCCAAAGAAGATTAATTTTGAGTTTTGAAAATTGATTTTAAAAAAGGAGGATGTGGATTCTAAATCTCCTACGAGAACTAGCCCTTGTAGTTAATTATATTATAGGAAATTGAAATCTTTTATGAAACTCTCGATTAAAATAATGACGAATTTTTGCTTAGAAATTTTGTATGAGTGATATCAAAAAAGATGGATTTAGAATTTCAATAGGAATTGGAGCAAGATTGAGCTCAAATTTGGAGGGTTAACCCCAGACACATGTCTTATCAATATGCAATTGATATACTCTCAATCAGGGGTCAATTGACTCAAGAATCACTAGGAAAGGCTCTTAGGACCTAAGCCTTTAGCCCTGGATTTTGGTTTGGATATTCTGAATTTGAATTGGATTCTAGATTTAAGTGCATGAATCTGGATTATCTCGATTATTGATAATCACTTGAATGATCTTTAATTTTTTATATAATATTGGAGTTGGATAAGAGGTTAAAATGATTGA
>NW_021555517.1:0-2328 GCF_001605985.2 Dendrobium catenatum
CGCTTAGTATTCTATTTTGCGGTCTTTTACATGTGTAGGATGCACAAGACCTTAGGCCCTCATTGATTTTAGGACATGGCGTGCTTACTATTTTTATGTTCTCCATGCTTGTTTCCCTAAGGGTTAGTCCTTGACACTTGATTTAAACCCATTCAACGTAGTGACACCCTAAGGACAATAATCAAAGATTCGGCTTGCGAAATTAGAAAAATTATAGGAGCTAGAATAGATCCCTGATTGACATAAAATTTTAAAATTTAAACTTAGTAACATCATAAACCTCCCAGAATTTTCTAGGAATTATTAGGAGCCTTTAATCCTATTAATTAACAAACCCTAATTTACCCATTAATTAGGTCTCGATAACTTCAGAAAATTCTAATAAATTCATTTCAACTCAAAAAATTACCTGTAATACCTAAAACTCTTCAAGTTTAAACTCTTAACCTTAGATAATTAGGTCACCTTAATTAGACCTTAATTTGAGCCTTAATTTAATTTTAATTAAAAATTACCTTTTTTTCCTTAATTACATAATTAAAAATTATAAAAAATTGTAAATCTTTCCCAAACACTTGGGATCATCTTCTTAGGTCATTTCTGACTTTTGAGGTGATTCCAATCAGTTTGGAATTGATTTAGATCAAAACCCTTAAAATACCCCAAATTAAATAATTTTGATAATTCCTTAATTGCCTAAATCTTCTAAAATTTATATATTAGCCTATAAAACTCTAAATCCAGCAAACTCAAAGCCTAATTACTCCTTGTAAGCCCTAATATTTAATTAAAGTTCTAGAACCCCCAAACCTAGTATATTTCAAATATTGACATTTTGGACCCCTTAGCCTAGCACATAGGAGGATGAGGACCTTCCAAAATTGACTAATAAAATTTGAATTTTAATTTTTAAAGATCACTACCCTAAGCATTAAAATGGATAAACAAACTAAATTAACTAAAACTGATCCCAATTCATTAATATTTAAACATTAATTAAAGTTTCTTTTTTAGACTTTCAACAAACATGAACTATAGACATCTTAAATTAATTACCCGACATCGAAACTATACAAAGCCACACAAGCCTTCTACACACACATAGAGTTGCTAAGGCACTGATTATAGATGTAGGAATAGGGCCGGTGTTTACTTTTTATGTTTTTATGATGTGATGATCTTGCGTGTGGCATGAGTGTTTCTTGGGTTGATCTGCCTTGATTGATTGTGATTGTTATGATATTTATTTTATTACTGTACTTTCTCTTTGTGATGTGATTGTTGACCTTGATTTTGCTCGGACTCCTGGTTAAATTGACCAAGTTAGACCCCAAGCCCCTCTCCGATGGATTCAGTGAGTCGATCTGCGTTTGTTGAGCCCAGGCCCAGGCCCAGGCTCAACCTTGTTGACCAAGTCAACCTAGGTTGACCTATTAGGTCCCTTTGAGTCCTAATTTCAGTCTTAATTAATTTCATGGCTCAATCACCCCTTCCCCTTTGACCTATTTGACTGGGTTGACCAGGTCAACCATTAACTTGGTCAACCCAAGTCTTAAATAGGTCAATTTTGACCTATTAAAGCTCATTAAGGCCCCTTTAATGCATTTAAGAGCCCGGCCCTTTGGCATTTTAAAATTCAAAATCCCGGGGAATCTATCTGATTTCCCTCCTAATTAGCCAGGGATTGGATCCTAGCTGTCCAAATTAGGTTGAGGAGCTTTAAATATCAAATTTTAGGTCTAATTTTGGATCTTTTTTCAAAAATCCTCTCACTCCAAGCCTTCTCAGGCTCTGAGATTTGGTTTGTCAGCTCCTCCCATCTCCTTCCACATTTCCCAACCCAAACCCGACGATGAAACCTCACCGGCGACGAGATCCCGATGAGACCGAGCCTTTAAACCTTCCTCGACGAATCCCGCTCGATCGAAGGAGTTTTGGAGCTCGACGTCAACTAGAGAAGTACTTCTGGACCTTCTACAAGCTCAACAACCCAAGAACGACCGAATCCACCATGTGGATTGAGGTAAAAGCTAAACCCAAGGTCAGGGCACTTAGATTTAAATAGAATTTGATTTATCGCGTTTTAAATCAAAATATTACTTCCCCATGATTGCTCTTCATGTTCTTAGTCTATGTTTAAAATTTTATTCGATGATACAGCCGATCGAGAAAAAGTCTAAATTATCCTTTAGGGTTTTGGAACGAACGTTCGTTTGCCGGGAAATGATCTGAGCCGCTGATCTGTTGATCAATGGTCATGGGCTAGTCATTCGGTGGCTCAGATCGACCGCGCGGTTTGATACTGCTGTCGTATTCTTAGTCCGGCGA
>NW_021555518.1:0-274 GCF_001605985.2 Dendrobium catenatum
TCAAACCTGTTGAACCCATTCCCAGCTCCTAGGTCAATCTGGTTGACCTAAGAAGGCCTTTAAGGGTTCAAATAGGGATTTTGACTAAATTGACCTAGGTCAACAGGGTTGACCCAAGAAGGCCTTTAAGGGTTCAAATAGGGATTTTGACTAAATTGACCCCCCCCATACTTGGGGACCACCTCTAATGATTTTCAAATATCATTTCAAATTTATCCAGCCATGACTCATCCCTTGGGTCAACCTGGTTGACCCAGTCAACATGGTTTGACCT
>NW_021555519.1:0-1068 GCF_001605985.2 Dendrobium catenatum
CAAACTTTTAATATAATTTTTCATTTTATCGCATTCATGTTATTTATGAGAATAGGGTAAAAATTGCTCATTCAAAGGTGGTTCATCATCAATAGATGAGGATAAGAATCAAAATTTGAATCCACATTCAATGGTTTATTATAAACCAAACCCAAAAAAAAGAATATGACAGATTTATTAAAATGATGAACTCTGAGTTGGGAGTTGGGGGAGTGCTATTCAACATGGGCTGAGAAAGGATTCATTGGTCAAGCCAAATTTCAATGACCATTTTAGAATCCTCATAAGGAAACCCATAATGAGGATGGCTTTGTAGGCAGTAAATGCAATGTAATATTTTATATTTGAGAGTTTGATGAGAATATACTTCCATTTAACTAATGAGACAAAAATTGACCTACTCAAATTGCGATTCAATAAGAAAATTTTATAATTTGGAAGTTTGGGGTAGCCAAAAATGAACTTTCCAATCAAAGAAAATTTTATAGGTTATCTAATTAAGAGTATCATTTGGAATGATAAGTGTAGGTTTATCTTAAAAAAAAGCTTAATTATAAGAAAACTTCAAGAATGTAATGAGAAAAATGTTGATCAACTATCTATAATAAGGGGGTGTTGAAGGGGATAAACTATTTTTTTTACGGTATGTATTTTGATCATCTGCATATTATATGAAAAATTACATAAATAAAATATAAATTTTTATTATTAAATTATACAAAATCACATCTTGATAATAATACTATGTTCATTGTCATCACCACAATATTGTTACATATTTTGATGTCAATAGACATGCATGTATATATATATTCTCTTTCTCATTCGAGACTCATATATATACTTCTAAATTCAATATTCTATCAATCAACAAAAATGTATCGATGCAGTAGGTCAATATGAATAACATTTGAGAATAGTTGACTCATTTAATGATACAAATAAATATAATGTATAGTATAAATTTACATATACGATATTCATAAATAAAAATGTATTAATTAGCTCATCATATTCATGTAAATAGTGTATATATATATCATGATTTTATCCTTCTTACACCTCCAA
>NW_021555520.1:0-294 GCF_001605985.2 Dendrobium catenatum
GGCACACAGGTGTCCCACTGACTGACCCAGAACTGGTCACACTGCCACTACCAGAACTGTAGCAGATACTGACTGTCCACTCCTCTTGGAGTCTCTAGAAACAAATCTTTTTTTCTAGAGAAACCACTGCCAGAAGCATCACCACTGAACCTCTTCCTACTAGCAGTCCACCGCTATTGAGTTGCCATCAGATCATTCTCTATCAGTCGAGCTCTCTCCACAAGCTCAAAGAAATCAGAAATATGAAATGGTACCATGGTCTGCCACAGACTATCTCATAGTCCTCTCAGAAAT
>NW_021555521.1:0-474 GCF_001605985.2 Dendrobium catenatum
AAACTTTTCTGCACCTAGAACCCCTCAGCAGAATGGGGTAGTCAAAAGAAAAAATAGAACATTAATAGAAGCCGCCCGAGTAGTATTGGCAGAATACTCACTTCCAAAATATTTTTGGGCAGAGGCGGTTAGCACTGCATGTTATGTTCTAAACAGGGTGAGTGTTAGATCAAAATTAAATAAAATACCCTATTAGTTACTAAAAGGAAGAACACCTAATTTATCTTGTTTACATGTTTTTGATTTCAAGGTGTTCATTCATAGCAATGGAACATCTGCCTTAAAAACATTTGATCTAAAATCAGATGAAGGAATTTTTGTTGGATACTCAAGTGTTGGAAAATCTTATAGGGTATTCAATAAAAGTACTTTGATAATTGAGGAGACCACACATATTGTATTTGATGAATCTGGAAATATGAAAGAGCCAAATATTAAAGAAGATGAGATTGTAGAAAACTCCCAAAAGTTTGA
>NW_021555522.1:0-830 GCF_001605985.2 Dendrobium catenatum
TGTTTGTCAATCATCAAAACATAAGACATGAAAAAAGATTTGCAACACAAAGCTGCTGCCCACCAGTTTGATCCCCACAACCTCCCTAGGACGTCGCCATCTTCCACCTGGCATCAATCCGAACCCCCTCCAGCTCAATCTCGGCGGTCCAAGCCCGCGAGAGGTGGCCGAATAGGCTAGAGCTCCCCAGAGTGCTAGAAGGATTCCCAATCGCTCGAAATCATTCCCTAGAGCTCTTTCGACCTCCCAGGGTCTCCCTTCGGGTTCCCAGATCGATCCCTTCATCCGTTTGAGCAAGTTCCCGTGAAAGCTTCCGGCGTCCAGCTCGAAGTTGCACCTCCGACCATCCTCCGGTCCCAACGTCTGAAGGAGATCAGTTTGCCATCATCCCCTGAAGCTTCCCGATAGAGTAGCTCATCCGTTGAGACTTTCTCTGCGATAATCTCTTCATCCCGAGCTCCCTAGCTAGGTAGTCCGGTCAAGTGTGAAGGAAACCTTCACCCCAATGGATTTCCACTGTTGGATTGAAGGTTTCCACTGTCCTTATCCTCCCTATGAAATTTCATCAGAGTTTGCCAACAGGATTGCCCGGATTACGCCGGAGAAGCCTCACGGTCTCAGATGCATGCAGGAGGTTGAAGACGCAATCTCAGGCGTTGATTTCGATCAATGGCTCGGATTAGATCCCACGGTATTGGAGCGCATTTAATCCCAGCCGTCCGATCCGCCATTCGACGGCTGTGGTTAATCGGACCGTTAACGGTCAGCGCCAATCAATGCCCAGCCAATCAGTGCGCGGTGCGTGTAAAGGGACGCTGACTGTGTAATGG
>NW_021555523.1:0-574 GCF_001605985.2 Dendrobium catenatum
CGATCCCCTTACTATTTTCGATCCAGAGAGAAAGAGAGAGGGAGATAGAGAGAGAGAGACAGAAAGAGTGTGTGTGATAGAGAGCTTCTTCCTACCTCATTTCTTCTAGAAGCACTTAAGCTACGAGCACTCGCGACCTAGCTCTTCCGACCTTCTCCTCTCCCATTCGCTACTTCTTCAACCCACGATCCCCACAGCCCATCGCTCCTACTATGAAGCACCGATCTCCTTTGTTCCAATCCACCGCTCTTCCCTTCACAAGCCCAAACTGAAGACCAAAGCTAACCTTCTCACAACCAAACCCTTCCTTCCCCAACTGCTTCCTTTGGTTCATACATAGAGAGATAGAGAGAGAGAAAGAGAAAAAAAACTATCTCCATACCTAACTGAACTCTCTATTCGTTTCTTCTCTTCGGAATCCCTAGAACCAATCGAGCCTCATAAATGAAGTCCTCCTCTCTATTTTTATCCAAGGCCGAACTCACCGTAGCTAGAAGACCACTACCGAGACTTATGATCTCACGCCAAGACCGTGCCCTAACCTCCGACGGCTTTCTCGTATGTAGGATCGGAA
>NW_021555524.1:0-446 GCF_001605985.2 Dendrobium catenatum
TATACATTCCTAAGAGTAAGAAAAAATGGAACCCAAGATTGATGAACTTATGCAATAGTGTCGATTTCCATAACGATATATTAATTTTTGGCTTTTTCTTCAATACAAAACAACTATAGATGGCTCTCCATTATGCAGTGCTCTGGTGAGGTAACTCCTCAAAACCCTAAAATGTATATGATGATTTCATTCTTCATGAAATGGTAGGGCATAGGTAGCCTAGGAAAACACATATCCATGTAAGTGAACCCTTAGTGAAGGTGCTCAATCAAAAACTAAAGGTCCTTCCCTACAGAGCCTTGGAAAATTAAGGGTTTTTTTATGGATGGCTCACTACAGGAAATTCGCATATTTTCGACGGAAAATTAGAAAGTTTACGGCGGATTTTGAAATTTTCCGAAAGATTTTTGGTGAAAACTTCTTTAATGATAAATTGAGCGTTGAAA
>NW_021555525.1:0-394 GCF_001605985.2 Dendrobium catenatum
AAGAGCTAATGGGTCAATTTAAGTTGACTAGGTCAACTAGGTTGACCCAAGGGGTAAGTCTGGGCTGGACAAATTTGGAATAATATTTGGAGACCACTGGAGGTGGTCCCTAGGTCTGAGAAGGTCAACTCAGTCAAGATCCCTATTTGAACCCTTAAAGGCCTGTTTGGTCAACCTAGGTTGACTTGGTCAACCAGGTTGACCTAGGGTTTGGGTTTGGGCTCAACAGATTCGAAATGAAATTTGAAACTTGCTGCAAGTGATTGCATTTAATTCAGAGTTCAATTGGTTTGAAATGCTTGTTTGAGACCCAAAGGGGTATTTTGGTCATTTTGGGCTTAAGGCCACTAGGGGCTGGAATAAGTCCATAAAGATACAGTTTATTGATCAACAT
>NW_021555526.1:0-662 GCF_001605985.2 Dendrobium catenatum
AACAAGAAGAATATCATCAGCAAAAAGCATACACCAATATACATCCTCTTGTAAATTTCTAGTGAGAACATCCATGACTAAAGCAAAAAGATACGGGCTTATGGCATCTTTTTAGGATTCAAAATAATATTTAAAATTTTAATAAGCCAAGAAATTCCTTCATCTCCTAAGTATTTTCACATCTCTATTGAAATATCAACAGGTCTAATATGAATGACTAGTTCAAAATCTAAAAAATTATATATTCTACTTCCTGTTAAATAAGAATATAGATAAAATAGAAAAATAATAGAATAAATTCTAAGAAAAAGGAATCAAACAATGAAGTTTAATATCACTTATATAATATATACTAAAATAAATTCAAGATAAACATGCATGTACCATAAAAAGCTAAATAGACAAGCACAAAATATGAAAAGAGCTAGATTTAGGAGAGTCAATAAATAACCCGATCCACCAACATGATCAAAAAATCGATATTAGGTAGAGCCTTTTAATTAACGGGTCGATTTGGGTTGTGCATTCCGACCCATTTATTAAACGAGTCGGTTTCTCCCGCCAACTCAATTTTGAGTCGAACATGACCTGTTTAATATTTTTTAATAAATTATTTTATTTGTTTGTATTTTTAATTAATTAATCAAAATTTTATGGTTAAA
>NW_021555527.1:0-266 GCF_001605985.2 Dendrobium catenatum
CTCAAAAGTTAGGTATTAGATGCTTTCTCATAAAATAAATCTCATATCCATAATAAATCATTTACAGTATCTGATGACTCGATCGACATTATCAGGAAGACTAGCCCGTTGGCCAATGATATTATCACAGTTTGATATTATATTTACTCCACTACGAGCAGTCAAAGGACAGGCAGTAGAAAATTTCTTAGCAGCCCATCCTATTGAGGATGATTGCCCGATAAATGATGAACTACCAGAAGAATAAGTTATGCAACATGAGATTA
>NW_021555528.1:0-1022 GCF_001605985.2 Dendrobium catenatum
TTGACTTTTAACCGGACACAATGGCGAAAAAGGATTTATGTAGCCGACTCCATGTAGTCCCAAAGGCTTGTTGTTGTTGTTGTTGTTGTTGTTGTATTAATTTATATATTATAAATTTATTCTAATTTTGATATGGGTTTTATAGGAACAATTTAAATAATTAGAAAAACATTTTTAACATATAAATAATGTGATAACATGCTCTGTTTATTTTGATATCTGTATGTTTAGTGAGTGTATCATTAGTGTAACTATGAATTGTGCATTAATGATGTTTTCTTGCTTGTTTCAATTATAACCATTAAGAACTTAACAAGTTTTTATTATTGTGTTAGATTTTTTAAGTTTTTAGGGTTTAAGGGTATGTTAGACTTTGGCCGTTCTCTCTTGGAAAGATTATTACGTGCAGAGATCGGACATAGAGAACCTTCCGCTCTTTGAGCAGTAAAAGTGCAGCGATGAACAGTAAATGTGCTTTACAAAACCGAACTATTCTTGTGTTCAATCTCTGCACGTAATAATTTCTTCCTCTCCTGGGTCAGCTGAGTTCAAGAAAGTGGCTATGTTGAGTGGTTTGGACTTAAGGCATGGTAACCATTAGGGTGGAGTTTCTCTAGCAAGTTAGGGCAGAGCAGCTTTGCTGCCTCGCAAAATCATTGGGATGGCTTGATTGAGTTTCTTTTGGTGAGTGAGATGTTCTGATGATCCTTGTCTACCAAGTATCCTTAGACTCTGCCCATCTAGATTTTGAATATACACAAATTGTCAAGGCAAGCTTTCAAGCTTTTTGGGGCATGGTCAATAAGAGAACATTTTAAGAGGGAAAAATGTTTAGAAGGTGCAAGAAAGAAAATATCAGTGATTTTAAAAATGGGCTAGACCAGATGAATCAATTGATTCAACTTTGAACCGGTCTAGTTGCCAGTTCGGTCAAGTTGAAAAATCGGATTTGTATCAAATTAGTGTGGATTGGTTTGAATCGACGGTTGAACTTTTGGTAATTCGGTTGAAACGGCTAGTTT
>NW_021555529.1:0-547 GCF_001605985.2 Dendrobium catenatum
AATCAACTGTTAAGTGCATAATTATATATACATTTATAGAGTACTCTTAATTGAACTATAATTTTTTTTTTTGGGGTAAATCGGGGCAAAGCCCATTTTATTAAAAAATTCAGGTACAAAACAGACATAACACAGGCACAAGAACACTGAAAAAAAAACAAAACAGACAAGGAAATACACAGGAAAACATAGAGCCAATACAACACAAATCACCACAATAACAACTAGAACAAGTAAAAAGGCCGAAACCTACAAAAGCAAGTTTCCAGCCAAATCAAACAAGACTCGTAGAACGCAGGAACCAAATCAATCAAAAATGGAATTTCTCTTTCAACTGATTAAATTGCTTCCAGCTGCTGGCCTTAATTCTGATAGCATTTCTAATAATGCTAATAACGGTGTCAGGTGAATTCCTTTTGTTAGCAAATTGACGATTGTTCCTTTCCCTCCAGATTTGGTAAATAGTGCACCAAACAATAAGATAGCAGAACATCTTTTCTCTCTTGGTCAGGCGCATCGAATTGTCCAAACAATCAAAAATCTGTAA
>NW_021555530.1:0-257 GCF_001605985.2 Dendrobium catenatum
TTCTTGCACATTTGGATTCCACCACTAACTATTTTTATTATTAGGAGCTTTTCCCTTAGATATTTCAAGGACATCTTATGCAATATTCTTAATATCACTAGCCACTTTTTCTCAGATAACATTAGCATCCTCATGCACAGACAAAATCTTAATATCTAAAATCTTATTTTCAAAAATATATTTTTTTTAATATTCTTTAAATGCCCCTATCTAATCCTAAAAAATCGTTTAACTTTATTTTTTATTTTATGCCCCTT
>NW_021555531.1:0-1472 GCF_001605985.2 Dendrobium catenatum
ATTTGTGATTGTGGATGATTACTCAAGATTCACATGTGTTAGATTTTTATTTCATAAGAGTGAATCGTTTGAGAAATTTAGAAATTTTTCGACTTGGATTCAAAGAAAACTTGGGTGTGAAATCATAACTATACAAAGTGATCATTGAGGAGAATTTGAAAATGATAGATTTGAGAATTTTTGTAAGAAGAAATGAATTGATCACAACATTTCTGCACCTAGAACTCCTTAGTAGAATGGGATAGTTAAAAGAAAAAATAGAACATTAATAGAAGCCGCCCGAGCAATGTTGGCAGAATACTCTCTTCCTAAATATTTTTGGGCTTAGACGGTTAGCACTGCATGTTATATTTTGAATAGGGTGAATGTAAGATCTAAATTAAATAGAACATCCTATGAGTTGCTAAAAGAAAGAACACCTAATTTATCTCATTTGTATGTTTTTGGGTGCAAGGTGTTCATTCATAATAATGGAAAATCTGCCTTAGGAAAATTTGATCCAAAATGAGATGAAGGAATTTTTGTTGGATACTCAAGTGTTGGAAAATCTTATAGAGTATTCAATAGAAGAACTCTGGTAATTGAGGATACCACACATGTTGTATTTGATGAATCTAAAATTTTGGAAGAGCCAAATGTTATAAAAGATGAGATTGAGATTAACTCCTAAAAGATTGATAAAATGAATGTGGAAAAAAATTTAGAGATAGAAAATTCTTTGCCTAGATATTTAAGATTTTCTAAAAACCACTCAAGGGAACTGATTATAGATGAACCTAGTGAGGGTGTAAGGACTAGGCGTGGATTTAACAAAGAAGTCAATCATTCAGCCGTCATTTGAACTATAGAACCCACAAATATTGATCAAGCACTTTCGGATTAATTTTGGATTTTGGCCATGCAAGAAGAGTTGAATTAATTTGTAAGAAATAAAATTTGAGAATTAACTACAAGGCCAAATGATCAAAGTGTAATTGGAACTAAGTGGGTATTCAAAAATAAAATGAATGACTCAGGAGTAGTCTTTAGAAATAAGGCTAGATTAATTGCTAAGGGGTATAATCCGATTGAAGGGATTGATTTTGAGGAGACTTTTGCCCCTATAACTAGACTTGAAGCAATTTGGGTTTTGCTAGCTTTTACCATTTTAAAGGATTCAAATTTTATCAAATGGATGTAAAAAGTGTCTTTTTAAATGAGGTAATTCGAGAAAATGTTTTTGTAGAACAACCACTAGATTTTGTAAATTCTAAATACCCAAATTATGTTTTCAAGTTGAAAAATGTATTATATGGATTGAAAGAGTCACCTAAGGCTTGATATGAGAGGTTAAGCACTTTCTTACTTGAAAGATCTTTTGAAAAAGGAAGTGCGGATACAACTCTCTTTTTGAAGAAATGTGAAAAGGATATACTCATTGTTCAAATTTATGTTAATGATATCATTTTTGGATTTTCAAATAAAAATCTTTA
>NW_021555532.1:0-562 GCF_001605985.2 Dendrobium catenatum
CCTTCAACTTTAACTCCTTGATAATTATCATCCAATACAAAGAGGGCTATAGACATCGTACCTATGATTACACTTTTTGATTAATTATATTAGAGTAGGTTAATGTATGGCTATCTTATGCATGCCCTGTAAGGAACACAAACCCTGTATATTAACATCTCAACTTAATTAGGTTCAATAAGATTATGAAAGAAGAAATTTTTAGAAATCCTATTTACCTAAATGCACATGATTGTTTTTATCCACGTAGAGTTAGTTTACTTACCACAATCTGTGAAGTTACCAATTTTAAAAAATATAATTAATCACCCACATATTATTATGATATTCTCTCCTTATATCGCATTATGTCTCCTATGATATAAAATAATTTTTTTTAATTAATTAATGATGAAATAAATTTGTTTTATTTCTTACTATTGCATTAACTGTTGTTGCATATTGCATACTTTTGTATTTGAACAAGGCAAACACTATTAACATCTGTGAATTTGTCTTTTATTTTGATAATTTTACTTATTAAAAACATTTTCTAAATAGTTGGGATCAGTTTTGATGAAAC
>NW_021555533.1:0-353 GCF_001605985.2 Dendrobium catenatum
TTTCTAAAGTGTTGAGATTTTTTGAGCAATTTGAAGCGGTGAGTGGTCTTATCTTTAATAAAGCCAAAAGTGGTTTTGTCATTTCTAAGAATGTGAACTATAATAGAGTGATGGATATTAAGAACCTTTTGGGTTTCTCTCAAGTTGATCTGCCTTTTAAGTACTTAGGTATTCCGTTATTCAAAGGTAGAAAGAAAACTTTTCTTTTTGATGATTTAATTTCCAAAGTGCTTAATCATTTGTCTTCTTGGGATTCTAATTTTTTGAGCTTTGGTGGTAGGTTGGTTCTTATTAAAAGTGTTATGGCTTCGTTTCTGGTTTATTCTTTTCAAGTTCTTTTTCCTCCTAAGATT
>NW_021555534.1:0-545 GCF_001605985.2 Dendrobium catenatum
AATTCTGTGACAAAGGCTTCATCGTGCAATTCTTTGAAAATTCATGCATTATAAGTTTAAGTAACAACACTATTTTGCAGGGAAAGAGGATCAACAATGTCTACATGATTTATTTAAATAACATTGAATGTGCTGCTTCTTTTTGCTTAAAAACTGTGATCGATGATTCTTGGTTGTGGCATAGGAGGCTTTGTCATGCAAGTATGAAAACCCTTATGAAAGTGACTCAAAAGGACCTAGTTAGAGGTGTCCCCAAACATAAGTTTTCAAAAGACCACCTTTGTGATGCCTGTCAACTAGGAAAACAAGTCCACTCCACTTTTCACCCATTAAGGACATTATCACCTCTAGACCATTAGAAGTCCTTCACATGGATTTGTTTGGACCCATTAGCACTGTCATCCTAGGAGGGAAAGTCTATGGTTTTGTGATTGTTGATGGCTACTCAAGATTCACTTGGACTAGATTTCTTTCACATAAAAATGAGTCTTTTGAGGACTTTAAAACTTTTTCTACTTGGATTCAGAAAATGCTAGGTTGTGAGA
>NW_021555535.1:0-218 GCF_001605985.2 Dendrobium catenatum
CTTCTAGTAAAGTGGACGGATCATAACCCTCAATTGGAGGCTTATGGCCTATTACTGGTGATCGCTCAATTCTAGCTTTCTTGAGTCTTTCTGTGTAGTAGTCAACTAGGTGGATTGAAGATCGTGCTCTCATCTCTACAACCTCCCTCCTTTGTGCAAGGAGAGGGTATATAGAAGGAGAAACAAACTCTCGATCGGCCTCGAAATTGGTCCTCTCT
>NW_021555536.1:0-210 GCF_001605985.2 Dendrobium catenatum
GAAGGTGTCGGAGGGCTGGATGCTCGGTGGGGAAGGGGAAGGCAAAGGAATACACGTAAAAACCAAGAGCTCGCCGGAGCGGGCTGTTGGGTACTTCGGATGGAGCCTCTCCTAGGTCTCTCCTCTCTTTTTCTCAAGCTCTCAAGCAAGAAGACAAAGACAATCTCAGAAATTTTCTATTAATCAAACATTAACCTCATACAACAAGAA
>NW_021555537.1:0-236 GCF_001605985.2 Dendrobium catenatum
AGAAAGAGAAAGGGAAAAAGAGGAATCCTGGTTTTGGAGGCTGCGGAGTGCTTTTCGTCCGACGCTGCTGTTGGGAAAAGTTAAGATTTGGTGGTAAGGACTCCGAACCCTATTTCTGCTTTCAAAGATATTGAGTTTTGACCGAGTTATGATTTGTTTTGTGTTTTCGTAGTCGACTTTTCGAAGTTATTTGGATTTTGCACAACTTTCACCGCACAACTTTTGATATGTTATAG
>NW_021555538.1:0-300 GCF_001605985.2 Dendrobium catenatum
CATGTGATTGATTTAAAAATTTATGAGTTAATGTGTTAATAAGCTCATCAATCTATAGAATAGTAGAATATCTGATCATGATTACCCTTAGCTCAGACATTTTCTTAGGGTAGAATCGTCTTTTGAATTCAATAACCTAACTCAAAGAATTAATTGGATATGAGAAAAGGGATCCACCCATCACTTGGCTTAAGAAAAAACACATCTTTATAAAATAATGAAGTAATGTAAATTTGTCACGATCGCAAAATAATCGGAATCAAGCCTTTGAGAACCAAAACTTCTAAGTTTTAAAAGATT
>NW_021555539.1:0-233 GCF_001605985.2 Dendrobium catenatum
ACATGGTGTGTTTAATCCTTATACATAGCGTGTATAATCTTGTACATAACATGCATAAATTTATTCATAGTTTATATAATCCTTATACATATGGTGTATAAACTTATATATAGTCGGTATAATACTAGTACAAAGAGTGAGCATAATGTTTGAATAAACCTGTATATGGTGTGCATAATCCTTATAAATAGTTTATATAATGTTTGTACATAAAATGTATAAATTTGTATATA
>NW_021555540.1:0-302 GCF_001605985.2 Dendrobium catenatum
GTCCTGTTTTAGTTTTGCTCCTTACGGTGCATAACAATTTTGTTATAAGACATCCATTTAATAAAGGTTCCGAAAGTGGAATCTTGTAGATAGTAATAATGATGATACGTAAATCAATTTTAGTGTTGATAGTTTCAATTTTATAATACAATCTCTTCTTTTTGAACGAAGAATGAAATCGTTTTTTATCTATAATTTTTAGAATAATCCGATTATTCTGACCTAAATTTGATCAGCATAAATCTGTTCAATTTTCTTCTTGCTGTTTATATAATTAAAACCTATTTAAGAGCAGTTCAGCA
>NW_021555541.1:0-696 GCF_001605985.2 Dendrobium catenatum
TTTGATTATCATTGCCCAAATATTATCCTCCAATAACTATCACCCATTTACGGTTCTCCGACCACCAGTGCTTAACTACAATATGTTGACCACATTTACTCAACTATAATTATCTGACCATATAATATCTCAAATTCCATTTAAAAAAAATTGTCCTGTGACGGCTACAACATCGGTTGACAGTTCTCACCATTGAGCTCTCGTGTTTTTGTAGGGAAAAAAATGGATTTGAGTGCGTGCTGAGGTTCCAGGGCGGCTTCACTACAATGTTGGATTTCAAGTGAGAATATTATGGAGAAATTTTCAAGATTCTCTATGAGCAAATCGACACTGAAAAGTTGAGCGTCGTGGCGCTAGTTCAGAATGATGGATATTAAATATCAAAATATCTCAATCCATTTATTTCTAAGCCATTCTTCCCCTTTCTTCATTGCTTGTCGAGGAAGGAAAGAAAGGAGAAGGTGAAGAGAAGGGTGAGAGGAGAGGAGAGATATAGGGGGGAGAAGATTTTTTAGGGGTTATTCATCTGTCACTTATATTATAAAAAATATTCTAATTATTATAAGTCTCATCTACTCTACATCTATTTTTAATAATTTTGAATTTGATATATTTTCTCTCCTAGAAGTGATAAAAATATGATATCTCTCATTTTAGTGAATTGTCATGATGTACCTTTTGATATGTGGGAAATAC
>NW_021555542.1:0-233 GCF_001605985.2 Dendrobium catenatum
GTATTTATGCGTATTTTGTGCGTACACTCTACGTGCATATTGCGTGTTTTGAAGCAGATGTAATTTAATGTATGATTTTGTATTAGTAGTTAATGAAACATGATTTTCTAGGTATTGTTTGAGTACTGGGAGTGTTAATTATTTTATTGTGCGTATATTATGCGTATCTTATGCGTTATATATTGATAAACTATGTGTTCACCATACGTTTTTTGTGCGTGGTCTCTACGTCA
>NW_021555543.1:0-288 GCF_001605985.2 Dendrobium catenatum
TGCTCCTTGTGATCCTGAGGTTTTTTATATTATTCGTTCTATCAAGCATTTAATGGTTCTTTTTAATATTGATTATTCTCAAGTGCTTAAAGATGATAATGCTTATGCTAGGTGGTTAGCTCTGTTTAGTGCTGGTATTGATGGTTTTAAGCATTTTTGTGGAAGCGAATTCTCCTGCGCCTCTTAGAGGCCTTTTAAGTCTTGACAAAATTTCTCTTCCTTATGTTAGGACTTAATTATTTTTCTCTCTATTTTTGGGTTCTGTTTAAGTGGTGCTGCTCTGTAGTG
>NW_021555544.1:0-240 GCF_001605985.2 Dendrobium catenatum
TAGTACAAAAAACTTTTTCTTTTACATATGTAATAAAATTATAAAAACAGTTCTTTATTTTTTTTTTTTAATAGGAGCTGGCTCAATTTAAATTAAAAAAAAAAAACTTAAATTGAAACGGCCAGTGCCATGACATGTTGGTAGGAAAAATTATTATGTGGGGTTATTAAATGGCATTTTGTTTATTGTGTATTGGTATTGTACTGCTGTGTATCAGATGATGAGCACCCTCTGATTTGT
>NW_021555545.1:0-227 GCF_001605985.2 Dendrobium catenatum
CATAAATATTCTAAAGGATCTTCTAATGTCGTTTGTTTTGAATGCAGGAAACCAGGACACATGAGAACTGATTGCCCTACACTTAAAGATCACTCAAGCAAAGGAAAGGGTGAGGAGAAACCTAAGCTAAGGAAGGACAAGATGAGAGTATAAAAAGAATTTGGGTGGATTCGGCATCGGACTCATCGGAAACGGAACCAGAAGATGAGACATCAAAATTGTGCTTG
>NW_021555546.1:0-274 GCF_001605985.2 Dendrobium catenatum
TCAATTTTTGAAAAGATCTGTGTTGAGAACATTGCCAATGGTACTTCTGCAATGTCAACCGTCGGTAAACTTAGATGAAGACGAAATCCCACGTTTTGAAGATACATTCATGGTTGCTAATGGTGTGAGCTACGACATGGACATAACACCCAATAGCAATTTACCTAATATTGTATATGATGCACCATCAATCATAGATGTAGATGGAAGTCCTATGGTACGTTTAAAAAGATACACTGATGAACCACTTAGATCAACTAGATGTACAAAGAAG
>NW_021555547.1:0-730 GCF_001605985.2 Dendrobium catenatum
ATACTAACTGATGGGGACCCTATAAGAAGTAGAATCAAAATCAACACATCAAAAGGACCTCTCTGACAGATAGGAGAAGAAACTGAAGAGCTGACTTTCTGCTAGAAAATTAAAGCTCAAGAAGAGGTGATAGTAACACCTAGGGTATGATGCTCCATATCATCGACTGGGAAAAAGAGGACTGAAGTAGAGAGAAGACACACTCGCCACTAAAGAAAACAACTCTGAATAGAAAAAATAATCATCTGAAGCTCACAGTGGTAACACCCATTCAAACTAGTGGGACCCTGTGGAAAGGGAAAGTGACCCTTACATATTCACAAGATTATTATGGTGACTGGGTCTAGTGTATGAATGGTAGGATAGGTCACAAAAGGAGCAGGAGAACTGATCTTATGCTAGAAAATCAAAGTTCTCAAAGTAGTGATGTTAACTTCCATGACATGATATACTACATCACAGCCAGGAAAACATCTATAGGTTGCAAGGGGACACACTCACTACTTGAGGGTAGTAATTATGAATAGGATTGATAAACATAAAAGGGTCACTTGGGTAACACCTACACTAACTGGGTAGGACCCTGTTAGGAATGAAATCAACACTACCATACTCATAGGATTACTCTAGAAGCTAAGAGTGGGGAACGAATGGTGAAGTAGATTAGAAAATAAACTAAGGAGACGATCTTCCGCCAGAAAATCAAAGCTCCTGAGAATGTGATGCTAAC
>NW_021555548.1:0-235 GCF_001605985.2 Dendrobium catenatum
TAGTACAAAAATTTAAATTTTTGCATTAAAAAGTTGCCTTAAGGAGCAGGAAGAAAGCCGTCCCAAACGAAGCCTATGTAACAATGTTTTTGCTCCGGAATTAATTGATCGAAATATTGTACCCATTTTTATTTCTTTATCTTGTGTTATGCACACATTATATTAGAGAGGATATTTGATTGTTATGTTTTCTCCCATAGCACAAGGCATTAGAAACATTTCATGGCGAACATGT
>NW_021555549.1:0-398 GCF_001605985.2 Dendrobium catenatum
GGCAAGGGTACTTATAGGAATTTTCGTAAATCGTACAATACGATCTAGAATCGTACAGTACGATGGACAATCAATATTCTGACCGCTCGTTTCAGGAAAATACAATCAAATCGTACAGTACGATAGGTATCGTATAGTACGATCAAGCGAATTTCGATCGTCCCGAGGCCTCAGTACGACTTTTGACCAAAAGTTTCGTAATGTATGAACAGGTGTATCGTACAGTACGATACATAATAAATATCGTACCAAACAGATTTAACTCAAATTTATCCTTTGTGCTGATGTAGTTTGTACAATACGATGAACAGAGCCAAAATCTACTTGTCGGTGGACATTGAGATGTATCGTACAGTACGACTGGGGTCGTACAGTATGATGAACAGTCAATGCAGAGT
>NW_021555550.1:0-362 GCF_001605985.2 Dendrobium catenatum
ATAATCATATTTTTATAATTTTAAAAAATAATAAATTAACTAATTTACTAATTTAAATAAACTAATAATATTAAATTAAGTAAACAGTCCACTTGTTGCTCGGGTCCGCCTCCCCCTCCCCTTCTTTTAGTGGCAATATCAAAGCCAATTTTACCGCAGGTAAAAAAATGATTTTGTTGTATAAAACTAAAATGATGTATTTATTGCTCTCTAGATGGAGTTTTTATTTGGTCCGGTGCAAGGACCTAGAAGAAGGCTCGGTTTTGCCTAAAAAAGTGCAAATACCGAGTTTTTTGAAAAAATACCGAGTTTTTCAAAAAACTCGTTATTTGCACTTTTTACCTATTTTTGGCTAAAACCGA
>NW_021555551.1:0-208 GCF_001605985.2 Dendrobium catenatum
AAGAAAGCCGTCCCAAATGAAACCTTAAGCATCGATTGAGATAGATTTCTTACTAATTTTTAAAATAGTTTTTTAATATAAATTTTTTTAACTTAAAATTTTTATACTATGAAGCTAATCGAGAAAGCAGTAAGAAAACTATCTCAAATGAAGCCTTAATCCTTTAAATTTAATTTTTTTTTTATTAAAAATATAATTCTACCATTAT
>NW_021555552.1:0-269 GCF_001605985.2 Dendrobium catenatum
TCAAAAGAAAATGAGGAATCCTTTCCTCGTTTTGCCTTTCGATGAAGCCCAACTTATCTTAGACCATCTTTATGGGCTTTCAAAAATTGGGCATGCTGAACATAAAAGAAAAAGGAATATTTCATTAGGACACTTAGTTACCTATGTTTTGGAAAAGAAATGCAATCTAGTGCATCCTGATGATGAATATGAAGAGCTAGTCTACTACAATGATGCTTCTTTCAGAGCAATCTTCAAGGAGGAAAAAGGGAAAGCACATGCCAGTGCTT
>NW_021555553.1:0-268 GCF_001605985.2 Dendrobium catenatum
ACTTCACTGCATGCACTAGGAAAAGAACTTTCAAACAATGAAAAAGTAAACAAGATTTTGATATGCTTTCCTTCGTCATATGATGCTAAAATCACTGTAATCACTGAATCTAAGGATTTGAACACTTACTCTATTGATAACTTACTTGGCTCACTCATTGCTTACGAGCAAGGGGCGAATCAAAAAAATCTTGATGTAGGTGAGAAGAAAAAGGAGAAAATAATTGCACTTAAGGCGCACAAATCAGATTCTGAATCTTCCGAGTCTG
>NW_021555554.1:0-326 GCF_001605985.2 Dendrobium catenatum
AGTTGCCGCCATTATCGTCCAGGACGATAGGTATATCATCCTGGCTGATCAGTACAAATTCAACTTATCAGCCTGGGACGATTTGGGACGATCAGGAGAAAATTGGTTACATCATCCTGGCCGATATCATGATCGTCTAGGCCGATTAGTTTAAAACCAATTTCAATCGTCTTAATCATCGCCCTGAATTTGAGCTGTCTGATGTAAATCATCCAGGACATCGTCCCGGCCGATCAGGCGATCATCACGGCCGATGTGATCGTATCAATCAATTATTAATGCTTTCCAAAGATACCAGATCAATTTAGGCATAATTGAGTTAGATC
>NW_021555555.1:0-348 GCF_001605985.2 Dendrobium catenatum
GTGTCTTTTATAACGCCTGTTTTCTTCTTATAATAAACAAACATAAAAACCCTTAAATGCTCACGTAGCAGGCAGGGATAAAAATTTCATTCGCGACCGCGGTGTCATTTTTGACACCTACTTGAAGCGCTCATGTAGCGTCGAGGGGAAGGTTGCCTCTTGGTTTTTCCCCTAAACGGGGGGAGCGCCGGGAGGTTGCTGAAATTTGGATTGAAAATCCAAGGACTTTGAAAAATGTTGAATCTTATTTGAACACTCATTTGGACATCAGTCAAACTTGAATAACTAAGTAAATGGCTTAAGCAAGACTCAACTTGTGTAAGATTTGAGTTGGACTCAAGTTGGACT
>NW_021555556.1:0-307 GCF_001605985.2 Dendrobium catenatum
CGGTTATTTAAAATCCGAAAAAGTAGTCTTCCAAAAGAAGGACCAAACTAAAGAAGCTTAAGGATAAGAAAACAACAACTCAAAGGGTTATCGACAGTTTGGATGAATATTACCAAACTATTAGACGTCCCATTAAGCTCGCTGACTTTATGTCAAAGCTTAAAGTGGTTGAAACAGAAGAAGCGGGTGAAGATTCTCTTCCTGTGGAAACTTGCCGGGTTATTTCAGTAACACCACTGACTCCAACAAAAGAAAAATACGTTGAAGAAACAACTTCTGAAACTTGTCTTGTGGCATCATCAATGGA
>NW_021555557.1:0-207 GCF_001605985.2 Dendrobium catenatum
ATCCTTCCCAAAAGACCCATCCGTATTTAATTTTACACAAGGAGGAACAAGTTTTAACCAATGCACAATCCGATCAGTCTTAATAGTATTACAATCATTGGGAACAATCCCAAAATAACCAGCCATACGATTGCTATTTTTAAATTTTTTTTGGGAAATAAGATTAACAACAATAAGTTTCAGAATTTTAGTCCTAACATTATGAAT
>NW_021555558.1:0-243 GCF_001605985.2 Dendrobium catenatum
TTGTTAACCTCCAACTTCCAGTTTTGCTTTATTCGAACTTTTATTTGGTCCGGTGAACGTACGCAGCTTTACGTTCGGCCGCCAATAGAATCGCGCAACGCGTTTTCATTATTTACCGCGCGCCCCGACAATCCGACCCGGAATGGACCCAACATTGCTCGGTATTGGTCGATTTTGCTCGGCAATAACCAATACCGAGCAATACTGAGCAAATACCTAGAAATACCGATTAAATACTGAGTT
>NW_021555559.1:0-1769 GCF_001605985.2 Dendrobium catenatum
TCATATGTTAAATTTTTTTTATTATTTTCTAAAATAATTTTTACAAAAAAATTTTGAATTAAAAATTTTTGCACTATAAAGTTACTTTATAAAGCAATAAAAATGTAGTCCCAAATAAAACTTAAAATAATTGAAAAAATTATAATGAAATAATGATACAATAAATTTTAAATAAGAAGCCTTAGATGAAAAGATTGTAGTCGAATTTTAATTATGAGTTTTAATATCCATATATATTTTATTATGTATCTTACAATTTTAATAAAAACTTTAAAACCGTTAGGGTAGATCCAAAATTTTTGGATTAAAAATATTACGTACAATTTTAATTTTTTTTTTATTTTATGCCTCCACTAAAAAAAGTTTCTTGCTTTGCCACTCAATGTGATGTGTTAATGTGTTGTTGTCAGGGGCGAAGCCATGATTTTATTCATGTGGGGGCACAAATCATTGAAATAAAAAAATCCTCAACCTTTTTCATCCGAGCTTGGGACCGACAGGGGTAGTTTTAATTTTTTTTTAAATCATTAGATTTATTATAAAAATATAAAAATATGAAAAAAGAAAAAACCTTACAATTTAGAACATTTATAATTTATCCCGCCGAGTCTTCATTTTTTGAAATCATTGAACAATCAAGTCAAATAGATTTTTTACTTTTTTTTCATCCTAATCTGCGATCCCTATCCGGCTATCCCGCTCCCAAAATTATGCGATTCTCTAAGCACGTGGAAGCGGAACCGAAGTGACAAAGTCCAAACGCTCTCGTCACGCAAGATGCCTCACTCTAGTGGCTCTCTTCTTGCTCAAACCGCCAAACGTCGGACAGTCGTCGGTCACGCCCAATTGCCATCGTGGTGCGTGACTATCGTGGGTTGGCTTGGCCAATTGTTCTCTTCTAGTTTCTAAGCCAAAAAGCCGCCTAGCACAGTCGACGTTGGCCCGTGAATATAGCTGCCTATGCACTTTCAACTCTGCGAGTTCTTTTGGTGCCATCCTGTACGGAGTTTTTGATATTGGACTTGTACCTGGAAATATATCAATACATAACTCAACATCTCTATCCGGAGGTAAACCAACCAACTCATCAGTGAATACATCCGAAAAATCTCATACAACCGGGATATCAAAAATAGAACCCGCATCTATATTCATATCCCGTATTGAGGCTAGAAAAACCATACAACACTTCTTCCACAATCTTCTTACTTTCAACACAGAAATCAAATAGGATAAAACCCCTCTTAATCCTTGGAATACACACCTTTCACCGTCCATAAACAATGTAACTTGCTTTTTTAGACAATCAATCTAAGTCTCATACAGACTCAACCAATTTATCCCCAAAATAACATCATATGAAGAAATTGATAGTAAAATCAAACATGCCTTCCACTTCTTACAAGAAATCTCAATCTCACATACACAAAACTTCCGGGCTATCAAATTATTTTCAGCAGCAAAATAATATAAAGCGAAACAGGTAACGTAACAGAATCCAGTTGCAAAACATCAAAACAACGCTCGAAAATAAACAAATGAATAGCTCCAGAATCAAACAAAACATGATAGGGATGCTCAGAAATGTAAACCGTACCTATCACCACATCTGGAGCATCTCGAGCTTCCTGTTGATTCAAACTGTACGCACGTGACTGAATTGGAGCTGGAGCTACAAAACTACTAAGCTCCCTCAAATTACTACTAGGTGGTCTCATAGCCACATAACCCGAGCCACCAGCTATACCAGATGATCCTTCAGAAATAGT
>NW_021555560.1:0-200 GCF_001605985.2 Dendrobium catenatum
AGGCAGTCTACGTCAGATGCTCATACAAGGATGATGGCAGAAAGCTGTCACGATCCAACCCGACCGGAACGAATCCCTTCGCGTCGGGCCGCGACAAATGTTGAAAATCCAGGATCAAGTTTTGGAATTTGCTTCAGACTTTCTTCCAGATATTCAAACAAATAGAAACACAGAGCTGCTATAAACATCAAATACATATA
>NW_021555561.1:0-206 GCF_001605985.2 Dendrobium catenatum
TCCCAGGCGATGGGTTCACTGCAACATTTTCGTCCAGACGAATTTTACCATCGTACGAGGCGACCAGTCCACTGGAAAATTTTCGTACAGACGAAAATAAATATCGTACAGGACGATCAGTTCTCTGCAAAATTTTTCGTTCAGACGAAAACAAATTATCGTCCGAGGCGATTAGTTCTCTGGAAAATTTTCGTCCAGACGAAATA
>NW_021555562.1:0-227 GCF_001605985.2 Dendrobium catenatum
TGCCAATTCTTGAATTCTCATGTGAGATTTTTGTTTGCTGATTAAGTCCAATTATGTTTACCACAATTTTAAGTTAATGTGATATCATATTTTTTTGAGAGCTCTGGTGTGTTTTTTTCCTTCCATTTTATCAAAATATATCACTTTTAATTCTTTTGATCATTTCAATTTTTTGATGCAGCTCTTACTTAGTGTTCACATACTTTGAATTATATCCGGGCTTATTA
>NW_021555563.1:0-302 GCF_001605985.2 Dendrobium catenatum
CAAACTAGCAAAATATCTACTAATATCAGTTAAAAGTACATCAAAATATTTGTCATCACCGCTCTTTCAAAAGGTTTTGAGAGGTACAAGAGAGATTACAAAAAGTTTAAAATACAACACTACCAAGAATAATACCCCTACAATGCTACACACTAGCTACCCTAGACACATGCCCCCTGATCTTGAACGGTTGAAGGAGAGCGTGATCGGAAGGCTTCATCAAGTTGCATCTAGACAAGCTCAATAATGCTGAATGAACGAAGGCAAGTGCGCTCGGGTTAGTCTTTGTGTAATGCTTGGAT
>NW_021555564.1:0-237 GCF_001605985.2 Dendrobium catenatum
ATTCATATCTTAACTTAGCTCTGATACCACTCTTTGTTACGACCCGGCCCGGTTAGCTTGTATAGACGAGGCGGGAACGGAAATCGGACAGGCAATTAAACCATAACTTCTAAAACTTTTTAAAGACATAAAGTATAACTGTAAGAACTTCAAACACGTAAGAAACAAGCGCCACTAATCTTCAGATAAGCAATTCTAGTAATTTATATAACATACATGTACAAAGGTGGCAAAGCA
>NW_021555565.1:0-892 GCF_001605985.2 Dendrobium catenatum
TGGGCGTGTTGGATCCGACCTTTTACACCCATTCGAATCTTAAGCTTCAGGATGTTGAAAGACTTTAAGCTTTTCCGGCTCAATTTTGTTAGAGTGTAGCCACAAAAGTCTTCTTTTTTTGACTTTTGAGATTTTATTCATTGGAGAAGGTGATGTCTCTAACTTTGGAAGATCACCTGCATATACTTTGAAAAATAAGTATTTGTATCCTTTAGCACAAAAGAACATTTGAATTGATAAATTTAAATATTTATTCGGGGACCTCGGCATGCGGTGCGATGTCGACCCGAATAAATATTTAAAATGCCCCTGTCTCGCAGGGACATTTCAGAATGGAATAGATCTGTGATATAAGATTTTAAATATTCATTTGGGGATCTCGGCGTATAGCACGATGTCGACCCAAATGAATATTTAAAATGCCCCCTGTCTCGCAGGGACATTTAGGATAGGCTTTGTATCTTTGAGATTTTAAATATTTATTTGGGGATCTCGGCACGCAGCGCGATGTCGACCCAAATAAATATTTAAAATGCCCCCAGTCTGATGGGAGATTTTGAAACACATTCTTGCTATACAAGAAAATTTCAAAATATAAATATATGCATGCTCTGATAACTATGTATATAAAACTTTGATAATTGCAAAGCACATTAGTCATGAAATTTTCATGAATGATATTTCTTTAAATGTCGGCCGTTGATAGGCGGCATAGGCCTCTGTCCGTTCAGATCGATCAACTAATATGCTCCTCCTTGGTACACTTTCTCGATGATGAAGGGGCCTTCCCAATTGGATACGAATTTACCACCGATTTTTCGATGTGGAATGATTGGTCTTCTCAGCACCAGGACCAATTCTCCTTCCTGAAATGATCGAGGACGCACCATTC
>NW_021555566.1:0-269 GCF_001605985.2 Dendrobium catenatum
CCCACGTAGTGGGATAAAGGCTTGATGTTGTTGTTTGCATTAGTGATTTTTTTGTAATTGGCCTTGAAGGCCGAATATAAATGTATAAAACAAATATATCGGTCAGCGCTATAATCACGTATTTGTTTGTTGGTTCAAGTGGTGTCAACTCCTGTCCTTTCAAGGAGAATGATCGAAATTGAATTTAAGTTCATATTTTTTACCCGCGTAGCATCCTCAGACATCATGCATGTATATACATCACACTCGTCGGGGC
The DNA here is from genome assembly GCF_001605985.2 of Dendrobium catenatum. Classification (NCBI taxonomy): domain Eukaryota; kingdom Viridiplantae; phylum Streptophyta; class Magnoliopsida; order Asparagales; family Orchidaceae; genus Dendrobium; species Dendrobium catenatum. Next base: position 257 of record NW_021555566.1, read on the forward strand.
CTATACAGGTATT
>NW_021555567.1:0-246 GCF_001605985.2 Dendrobium catenatum
TTGGACGAAAGCCACGTCCAGGCTTACTCTTTCAACAAATTTATCTTAATTGACTTAAAAGTCAAAAAGATATAAAAAAAAAAAGGAAAACTTGAGTTTTTTATTGTCTCTAAACCAACAAGGGTATCAATTTTTTTCTGAACTTGTGAAGACATGCCATCTCCAAATAATTTATTCTGGCAGGATAAGCAGTTAAAAGTACAAAATATTTACTGACGGAACCCTTCCCAATATATGTAGAACTAC
>NW_021555568.1:0-235 GCF_001605985.2 Dendrobium catenatum
ACAGTACGAAACTTTTGGTCAAAAGTCGTACTGAGGGCTTCGGGATGATCAATATTCGTCTGATCGTACTGTACGATACATATCGTACTGTACGAGTTGACTGCCTTCTCCCGAAACGATCGGTTAGAATATTAATTGGATATCGTACTGTACGATACTAGATCGTACTGTACGATTTACGGAAATTCCTATAAATACCCTTGCCTAGGCTGTTCAATTCACTCAACCCCCTCTC
>NW_021555569.1:0-720 GCF_001605985.2 Dendrobium catenatum
AGGAGATGAACCCGAAGGAGAACAAGATTGAAGACTTGAAGAAAAAGAGTTTCCCATTAAAAACCACTTGCGTTTCAACTAGGTTTAGAATTCGGATTGTTGCCAGTGGTGCCCGACCACTTTACTTTCTGCAAAATTCTGGTTTGTAATAAGAAAGGCAACTTTGCCTATGGACATTTATTAATTAATTCATTTATATTTGATGTGTTGAGATGATTGCCTTTAGGGTTGCCTGCTTTTCTAGTTTTTTAGCGTTTGTATGCCGATTTTATTTTCGCCTGGATACGTAAGACTCGTAAGGGTGTGAAAATTTTTATACTCGTAATCTTAAAAGTTTAAAATTTTAGTGAGTCTAAATAACATAGAAATATAACGAATTTAGGAAATTAGCCGGAGATCGACCCCGGGGTCGCATGCATATTTCTGCACTACTCTCTCCTTGTTTTAGACCCTTCCCCGCCTGCGGGTAGAGTCTGGATAGTCTGACCTATAAGAACGAAGTGCTGGACCTGGGGAAGCCCAGTCTTCTAAAAAATTATTTTCTAATATTGTTTTTAAAATTTCAAGCATGCTTGATTTGAAGTTGTCAACTAGCATGCATTGCATTAGAAACAAATTAAAAGAGTCAAAATTTTAATTGCATTAGTTCTTAGCATTTTTCACCCAACATAAGTCAAAGAGGTCAATTAGGGAAATCTCTAGATGTCGGCCCCAGCTCTC
>NW_021555570.1:0-559 GCF_001605985.2 Dendrobium catenatum
GGAATTCAAAGTAAAGTAAAGTAAATGTAGTGTGAATTATTCTAGTTCATTTTTTAGATAAAGCAAACTCGTCTAGTTTTGAGTGAGAAAGCTTTACACTGCAAATAAGCTTGCTTGACAGCCATCGACTATCGACGGCCACCGTTGGTGTAACGCCCCATAATCAAATATGGAAAAAATTATCTATTTTATATTTTAATTAATCAATCATGGTTTCTATATTTTTATTAAATGTATATATCTAGTGAAAGCAACTAATAATTGTATACATTAAAATATTTCGTTGTATTCATTCTCCTAAAATCAATATACAATAGTCAAGAGATCAGTATAATTATCACTCGATCACAAACTCATGACTACAAAAAAATAAGAAAAAATATAAACAAAATCGAATGAAAACTTGAGAATCTATATTAATCTCACTTTAATGGGTCATGATCTCATCCTTGACTTGAAATCATAAAAATTCACATAATAGCTTAAAAGCCCAGCAAATAACTAAGACTCTATCACCACTTTCAATGCAAGATAAAAAAAATCAATATATATATATATA
>NW_021555571.1:0-526 GCF_001605985.2 Dendrobium catenatum
GATGCTGGGAGATTGGGGGAACTCTGGGGAGTCGTTCGAAAACACTGGGATCGATCCTTGAGCTCTGGGGAGCACCAGCCTATTCAGCTTCCTCCCGCGAGCTCAGACGGCCAGGATTGAATAGAAGGGGTTCTCGGATTGATGCCAAGTGGAAAGGGGCACCGTTCCAGAGAGCTCGTGAGCCTCAAGCCAGCGAGCCACAGCCTTTGGAAGGCTTTCGGTCAGGATCGGCCTGGGGGACCACCGAAGCTTGCTCTCCATTGATTCCGACCGCCGCCGGCCATGGTCTGGGTCAGGTTGAGCAGGGAAGGCCGATGGGGACACACTGGATCTGAGAGTGGAGCCAAATTGGTCTGGGGAAGCCGGGATCGATCTGGTGGCTCGGTTGGGCTCAAACCTGCTTGGTTTGAGTCGAATTGAGCTCAATCCAGGTCAGGTCAGACCCTAGGTTCGGTATGGGAGGCAGGTCTTGGTCTGGTGCACCCAATCCAAGTGGCAATTGGGTCGAATTTGATCTGGATTAAAA
>NW_021555572.1:0-388 GCF_001605985.2 Dendrobium catenatum
AACCACTGGCCTTCGACACTTTCAGTTCTTTAAGGACTAGATTGGATGTGATTGACATAAATGCATGAAACCTTTTATTTTCTTTTGCTTTTTATTTTCTTTTGCTTTTGTTTCCTTTTTTGTTGTTTTAACTTTTTTTCGTATTTTATTTCTTTCCTTTTGTCTCTCTTTACTTAGTTTTCAAAATCATCGCTAATACGGTATTATATTCCTTGTCCTTGCTTTTGGAAATGTATAGTCAATATGTTTTTATGTACTCAATCTCTTAGATGGTAGGAATATTTTTGTGATTGTGTCTCTTTCTCCAACCTATTTTAGTGGCATAATTTTCTTTTCAAATCAAAAGTCTAGCTCAAATTAAAGATTGGTTATGGAATTGAGATCTTCT
>NW_021555573.1:0-250 GCF_001605985.2 Dendrobium catenatum
CCTTCGCGCAGACCTCAGCGGCAGGAGTTTTCAGGGGTACCTCCACCTAGGAGAGGAGAGGTTCACAGTACTCAGGGACCATCAGATATGGGCAAGAAGCCCTTAGTCACTTCAGTACCCCAGCAGCCACGACCAGCTAGTCAGCCACACTCAGCCAGCAGGTCTTACTCAGTTGACCAGCCAGGGGGACAGCCCAGGATCTCCCGCAGGACCCCAGAGAGTCAGCAGTACCTGCAGGAGAAGCTTAGGA
>NW_021555574.1:0-210 GCF_001605985.2 Dendrobium catenatum
AAAAACTCTCGAAGAAACTCAGTATTGAAATGGAAAGAAAGAGACAGAATGAAGCAAAGGGAGGTGTGAGCGAAAAGATCCATTACCGGGTATGAGATGTAGGCAGGATTGATGATTCTGGAGACAGTTATCCCACACTCTTTGTAACGATGGTAGGCGGCTTCATCTTCTGATTCCCTGAAACGAGGGTCAATCCTAGCCCTCGAAGAA
>NW_021555575.1:0-298 GCF_001605985.2 Dendrobium catenatum
AACAACGCTTTGGGTCCTTGATTTGGACTCATTTGGGTTCGGATTGAGTCGAATTTCATGTCGTTGGGTTTGTATTTCCGAGACGCTTAGTTTGACTGTAAATTTGCTTAAATCGGAGTTCAGATGATCCCCAAATTAATTTTTGAAGTCTCCAACTTGATTTTTGCCTCGAGAATCGTGCTCGATCAAGATAATTTTCGAGGATATATCAATAAATATACTTAAAATATATTAGAATTCATGAGGCCAAGACTAAAGTTATTCGAAATATTTAAAAATTATATTTCATTTTCTTATA
>NW_021555576.1:0-266 GCF_001605985.2 Dendrobium catenatum
AAAATGAAATAATAGTAACATACAAAATAATTCATTAATCATGCTCGGTACCGCTTAGTACATGCTCGGTACCGAGTGTGTACTTGCTCGGTACCGAGCATGTACCGCTAAGTATCGAGCATGTACCGCTAAGTACCGAGCATGTACTTGGTCGGTACCGAGCATGTACTGAGCGGTACCGAGCATGTACTAAGCGGTACCGAGCATGTACTGAGCGAAACCGAGCATGAACAATCTGATGAAGCGAGACATGAAGCAAATAACGG
>NW_021555577.1:0-210 GCF_001605985.2 Dendrobium catenatum
TATTTCAAATACAAATTAATTTTAAAATTTAAAATCATTAAATCCTGAATTAATGTTAACAAGCAATTCTACAAGATTTAATTGTTCTCTTGCCAAACAGTTTTCAATATTTAACACACTTAGGATTTACTAACGTCCAATTTATGATATTTACTAAATCGTACTTGTTACCAAACAGACCTATACAAAATGTTAAGGGGGTCTTTGATT
>NW_021555578.1:0-220 GCF_001605985.2 Dendrobium catenatum
GATGCGGTTTTTTATCCTTTGATGTATTCAAAAATTAGTAAGTTGTTTTTCTCATAACAGTTTCACAAATAAAATTTTATAAAATGATACAGTCCTCCCAAATAAACTTTAAAATAAGCTTATAAAAATGTTAAGCACAAAAAATCTAGAAGAAAGAAAGTAAAAAAAAAAAAACTTCATTCATAATCTTTATTTATTTATTTTTAATTATATTATAGTT
>NW_021555579.1:0-530 GCF_001605985.2 Dendrobium catenatum
ATCTTCTTCTTGTAGAGAGTGAGGGTCTATTTATACATTTTCATGAGTGACACACCCCGCAAATATAGAGAAGATCCATGGCAGGTTTGAATTGCTCCATGGTATGACCCGTATTGATTCATCGATCATAGAGAGTTTTTCAATTGTTTAAGTGCCACAACGATATCATAATTCAGTGATCTTAGGCTCGTTGGATTTGTATCGCCGAGCCACTCGATTTGATTATAAGCATGCCATATTTAGATTTTATTTTGTCATCCAAATAATGCTATGAACCTTTCGAATATGGTTCGGGCCCCCGATTTGGACCCATTTGGGCTCGGGTTTGAGCGGTTTTGATCTTGTTAGGTTCATCTATTTGAGACATTCAGTTTGACTATAAGTTTGTTGAAATTTAAATTAATATAATCCCGAATATAATTTTGAAAGTTTCTAACTTGAATACTCGTCGTGACTCGTGCATGATCAAGATAATTTTTGCTGACGTATCAAGAGTTGTTATAGAAAATAGCTTCATAGTACAATTTAAA
>NW_021555580.1:0-350 GCF_001605985.2 Dendrobium catenatum
GCTTAAGAATTTAGCTTTTGAAAGGTAGAAAGTTGAAGCAGCCGATGTTGGGCCGCAATGCTTCAGACAATGGTTCTTTCTGTAGCTGTAAGAGTTGAGTTTAGCATGTGCACATTATTAGATACTAAAGTCTGATACATTTCTCTATTATTGTTATATATATAATGAGGTGGCATTAGCGGAGTGGATATAATGTATAGGAGCCACACTCCACTCTCTATATATACCTCTCATAGGATCGGCTGTAACATACAAGAATAATCAAATCAGTTTCTTCTTCTTTCTTGTTCTCTTTCTTCTGCTCTTGTTTTTCAAGACAGACTTCTTGTCTTGTTTGTTCTTCATGTTAT
>NW_021555581.1:0-213 GCF_001605985.2 Dendrobium catenatum
CTTTCCCATCATTGGATAGCTAAAAAAAAAAAGAAAATAGCATAAAATATACTATTGTTCAAATAAAAATAAAAATTACAGAAACATTTGATAGCATCAAACTACGAAGAAGATAGATAAACAAAATGCCATAAATAATGTGGCTGGCGAGCTACTTCTCTGAATATTTTTGCCATTGATTTTTCTTCATTTTTTATTGTGATATCTTATTTA
>NW_021555582.1:0-236 GCF_001605985.2 Dendrobium catenatum
TTTTTATTTGGATGATTTGTCTTCAAATAACATTCCTTCTATGTTTTCTAGATTGTTAAAGGAGGATTCTGGTTATAAAGGGTAGTAGTTTGTAATAATATTTTTTTATAGTAATTGAAATTGATTTACTTTAAAAAAAAAAAAGATTTAAGGGATTGATTTTAAAGAGTCTTTTTCCCTAGTAGCTTAGACTAGAAGCCATTAGAGTGCTCTTAGCCTTTACTTGCTTTAAATAA
>NW_021555583.1:0-1031 GCF_001605985.2 Dendrobium catenatum
GTTTCTTATTGTTTTCAATAGCTCAGTAGCATAACTTCATGTTTTCCATTAAGTTTCTTATTTACAGGCTTAGATATATTGCAAACTATAAGAGATATTTCGTCAGTGAATTTATTACAGTTTTTTCTTTTGTCCCATTTGTTATTCAGGAAAAAAATTTTATGCAGAATTTGCCTCGAAGCTTAAATGTGAATGATCTGAAAGAAACCGAACAAGAAGAGGAGCCGAGAGGGAGAACAGAGAGCAAGCATGAAAGAGATTAAAAGTAATTTTATTATATTATCAAGAGTTACAGAATTAGAACAAGAGCTAAGTATTTATAGGTTTACATAATGGTAAAAAGTATAAATATAGATTCTCATAATGTACGCGCCAAAGAAGAAGTACTATCAGAATTGAAGTAATATATTAAAGATAACATAATCAATGCTTATCTTAAGAGAAGGAACCTGACGGAATAAAACAATAACAATAGCTCAGTAGCAAAACATTGGAGAAGATTAGGAGATTCTGTGTCACTTGAGATGAAAATTTTTTTTATTTCAATAATTACACATTTACACAACTTTTAATCATGCTATCACAAAAGCGTCATTTTTTCATTCTTAATCCAAATTTACAAGTGGCACAGAAACTTACAGTTCCGAAAGAATGCTTAAAAAAGATACGAAAGAAAAATGAGCCCAAGAAAGAATGTTTCAGACTGTTACGAAAGATGTGCATACCTCTAAAAGCCGAAATAGTAGAGATCGTTTGTAGCCGAGGTTGTTGAGAACCAAATACAAAATGCAAACCACCGAAGATCTAAACGAAAAAATATCAGAATAGTTTTAGCAATTATATAAAGATAACATAATCAACGGTTATGTTAAGAGAAGGAACCGACTGAATAAACGTTTAAGAAGTTTACAAAATCCGAAATATTTGGGAAACAAAACGTGCGAGTAGACTTAATGCCGGTAAGAAGAAACGTTGGAGAAGATTACAAAATCCAAAAAATTTGGGAAACGAAACGTGCGAGTAGCCTTAAT
>NW_021555584.1:0-452 GCF_001605985.2 Dendrobium catenatum
GGATGTTATATTTTTTATAGTAGGAGGTAAAAAAAAAGGGAATTTAATATTAGGATAGCTGCCACGTCACTAAAGCCTTTGGGTTCTTTGTAATTATAAAACTTTCCCTTCTTCTGTAAACTCTATAAATAGCTGTCTGTACTCAAACTTTATGAATATAACTTCATATTTTTCCTTTACCGTGAAAGCTCGTCTTCTTTCTCTGTTTGGGTTCTTGGTTTCTTACATGGTATCAGAGCTCCAGGCTCTTCCATGGCAGATCAAGAATCACTTGCTTCTCCGATTTCTTCCTCCACCACAACAACCAAACTCCCGGACCTCATCATCCCAACTTCTCTAAAATTCCTTATCTCCAACATTAAAACTCTGGTTCTGTTGCCCCTCTCCTCCGAAAATTATCACATCTGACGTCTTCAGCTCCTTCAAACGTTCACGGCGAACGGATTTGCTGG
>NW_021555585.1:0-201 GCF_001605985.2 Dendrobium catenatum
ATTAGATAAAAAATATCATCAATTCTAAATGATATCCATCTCAAGGATTCAATATTTATTTAAGAATCAATAGTTCTACATATATAGTGGGGGAGCTAGAAAATTTTTTTTAATGGGAGTGTAAATCATGATTCTAAAAATACGGATCATATTTTTATAAGAAAATAAAACCACTTTCAGATATTCCGGGCAAATTTCAAT
>NW_021555586.1:0-220 GCF_001605985.2 Dendrobium catenatum
ATATATTACAGTTGATTGAATCATCCTTGAAGATGATTAGATTATAATAATAAATTGTCTTGTTGAAATCTAGTGACAAACGGGGGTCAGGTGCAGGTCTGATGATGTTAGGTTGGGAAAAAATATGGCTTCAATTGGTGGTTCGGTGGAAGTCTAGTGTCAGTTAGTGGTTAGGCGGATGTCGGGGCATTAGTTGGTGGTCCGGTGAAAGTCCAGCATT
>NW_021555587.1:0-284 GCF_001605985.2 Dendrobium catenatum
CGTCCGCCTGTAATAACAGAATTTTTTGTAGTGTTTTATATCCTTGCAATCAACCCCTCCCCATCCAGACTTGACCTAATGATAATTAATAGTATAGAAAATAAAATCAAAATGCATTTCAATTGGAAGATAAAATTGAAAGCTCAAAATATTTAATAATTATATTAAAAAATTTATAATTTTAAACTTCAACGATCGCTAATATTTTGTTTTTCAAATTAGGACTTATTTTAATCATGCATACTTAAATGATGCTCGCTTGAAACATGAATTGAACACATAAT
>NW_021555588.1:0-254 GCF_001605985.2 Dendrobium catenatum
GTAGGTATGGTTGTTTGAGCATACAAAGTTCCACCCGTTTGTGGATCAATTCGCTCGACCCCGTATCCTTCGTTGGGATGGAAAATTTAATTACAGAATTAAAGATGTAAAGAATCTATTAAATGAACTTCAGGATTCAGAGGTACTCTTCATGTTTTCTTTAATTTAACTTAAATGTGTACGTATGTATTTTGGATATTTATAAAAAAATTGTTCTAGATTTTGACAAATTTAGAAGAGATAACAGACTATGA
>NW_021555589.1:0-279 GCF_001605985.2 Dendrobium catenatum
ATATTCACCATCTCAAATCCTTTTCTTAAAACAGAAATGCTATTAGTTCTAGTTTTATTTTCTCTAGACACTACATATTATAAAAAATCTTCTCTATCCTCAGTAAACAATCTTATACATCATAGGGTCCTACAACTCCTTTAAACATTGGGGGTTTCAATTTATGAAATATCTATAAATATTTATCCCCTTCTTTTCCTTGCTCCTAGATGACTTGCTCTATATATCACCCATTACTTGTTTTGAAATAATGGACAACTACATAACACTGTTTAACAA
>NW_021555590.1:0-440 GCF_001605985.2 Dendrobium catenatum
CCATAATTTGGTCAAAATCAAGGAGTCAACATTTAGGTAACCTTAGGTCAAAATGGGTCAAAACTTCTAAAATTCATAACTTTAAATAAAAAATTCCAAATTGAATGTACTACATGTCTAACAACTCATAATTAGGTCTAATATTTATTAAAAAATTGAAACCCTTAAGATCAACTCTAATTCTAAAAGTCAAGTTTTGCTCCCTTAGTTAGTATACCCGGATAACTCTAAGGATCTCCAGTTTTCTCTAAACTCCAAAATTTTCCTAATAGGTTAAGAAAATCCTTAACAAACCCTTTAAAATCAGTAAACAATCCTTTTTATATTAATCAATTCCTTAATTACAACAAATTTGAAGTAACTTAATCAATCCCGATTGCTACTGGGTAACCCAGACCTACGCGGCTATCAATTTAGCCCTAAGGAAGGTGAAATAAACT
>NW_021555591.1:0-308 GCF_001605985.2 Dendrobium catenatum
TCTCTCCGATTTGCTATTTTTCCACTGTTTTGTGGCTAATTTCTGTTGTGGACAGCACTAAAACTGCAGCAGTTTACTGATTTTGGCTAGGACCACTTGTGAATACAAGTGTTTCCTATCATTAGACTACCCAGTCATCCTAAGAAATGGTCCACGCAAGGTTTATCACTGATTTCGGAGCCATTTTCACATGGGTCAACTTATATGCTATGTTGCACCAATACGGATACGGCGACACGGATGCAATAAGATACGGATACTGGACACGTCGATTCTTAAAAATATAGGATACGGGTACGGCGCGGACA
>NW_021555592.1:0-403 GCF_001605985.2 Dendrobium catenatum
CATCTCTCATCATTCAATGCGACAGCAAATCATAAATATCAACTTCGATCTGTAGAGAAGAAATTGTCAACGAGCATTCAGAGAAGGTAAATTCAGAGAAATTTTCAAAGCTAATTAAGGAAAGCAATCAATATCCTTGCATGTAATTACAATAGCCAGTTGGTATTCAGTCTGAATTAAAAATGAAACGTATATTGTTGATGGTATCAAAAGTGCATTCATTCACATGAAAAATTAGTCTGTGCGGACGCCGAATGCTATTTGAAGACCAACCAGAAGGCACCATGTCATGCATGTGCTCGGTACTGCTCAGTGCAATTTCGTATTGCTGACGTGGTGCAATATTCTGATTGATCTCTGAACAGTATTTTGCATCCTGTCTCCACAAAGAATAATCTCCACC
>NW_021555593.1:0-259 GCF_001605985.2 Dendrobium catenatum
CTTATTTGTCTGAAATGTGAAGAATGCAAAATATTTCAACATGAACCAGCTGTTTGTACCATTTGATCGATGTACTCAATTTTATTTATGTTATAAAAATATTTCTTCTTTTAATATTTGGTTATATATGTCATGGAGCAGTCACAACTGATTTTTTTATTTTTATAACACTTTGAGAATAAGATATATATATTGAAGATTATTGATTGCAAATTTTATTTTATTTTTCAATAATGAACTTGTTATTTACAAGGTCAAA
>NW_021555594.1:0-322 GCF_001605985.2 Dendrobium catenatum
TTGAGGGGGACTTTTCTATCGCATAATAAGCCCGATGTATTCCTCCACTTCAACCATCCAACTTGAATTCTGCTGATAATATCCCATCAATTTCACCATCACTTTGAATAATAGTTCCAAGATATCTAAAACCTGTACTCTTATTAATGACTTGATCGCCCAAAGTCACAATTTCCTCACTAGGTCTATTGCTGCTAAAGTTACACTCTATATATTCAGTTTTAGATCTACTTAAGAAAAAACCTTTAGACTCTAAAGTTGACATCCATAATTCAAGTTTACCTTGAACTCCCTCTTTAGTCTTATCAACAAGAAGAATATC
>NW_021555595.1:0-270 GCF_001605985.2 Dendrobium catenatum
AAAGGAAAAATAGAACATTAATAGAAGCCGCCCGAGCCATGTTTGCAGAATACTCACTTCCTAAATATTTTTAGGCTGAGGCGGTTAACACTATATGTTATGTTCTGAATCGGGTGAATGTGAGATCAAAATTAAATAAAATACCCTATGAGTTGTTAAAAGAAAGAACACCTAATTTTTTACATTTGCATGTTTTTGGATGCAAAGTGTTTATTCATAACAATGAAAAATCCGCCTTAGAAAAATTTGATCCAAAATCAGATGAAGAAA
>NW_021555596.1:0-306 GCF_001605985.2 Dendrobium catenatum
AATTTGCCTTGATTAGCCTAAATTAATAAAAAAAAAAAAAAGGAAAGCTGAGGCCTTAAATCTCCATGCAAGCGACTGCCATTATCATGACAAGAGTTATCCTTCCAACTAAGCTTATGTATCTAGCAAACCACATGCAAGGAATATATGTATATCACGCCAGCCAAAGTATATTTTCTTTTTGGGATTCCAACTAAGTGCTTGCCTCATCATGAAATGAGACCAATTTTATTTACATCAACTCTACAAGTACATCTTGTGGCCCTCTTAAAAAGCAATACATATAGGATTTCTTGGAAGATTGTC
>NW_021555597.1:0-466 GCF_001605985.2 Dendrobium catenatum
CATGCAAGAACTAATATTAATTAAGATGAATAATAACTTGATTAGTGAACAATTAACATGCAATTATTCACTAATCAATTCCCCATAAACTCAATTCATATATTCAATCCATACTTAAAATTCTAAAGGATCTCTCAAACTTATAAAATTTAAATATATATATGTTTTAAAATATATTTGAAAATATATTAATATATTTAATCCTATATATGTAAATATACATTTTAAAATAAAATATTTAAAAGTATTATTAAAATAAATTTTAGAGAGCATGGAGATCCACTGATTTTTCAAAGTTATTTGAAAATAAATTTTTAATTTCCAAAATATTTAATATAATATTTAATTAAATAATAATTAAATATTAAATATGATCAAATAATTGAAATTAAAGAAAATAAATTGAGTTTTAAAATTTTGAAAATAGTTTTAAATTAAAACATTTAAAATTCTAAAAATATTGATA
>NW_021555598.1:0-1357 GCF_001605985.2 Dendrobium catenatum
ATATTTGAAATATAATTGCATTACTTACTTTCTTGCCAAGTCGTCGCCTCCAATTCCATATTACGAACTCTTCTACGATTACACAAAATCTATATTACACAAAGCATTATATCCAAAATATGGATCTCCTTACGATGATGAATGTTCAAAATCTACGGGTTCAACTGCTTGGAGGCTGATCCGTGATGGTTCCAGATTTCTAAAACCAATTATCAGATGGAATATAGCTGATGGGAAATCAATTGATGTATATGAAGACACATGGATTATGGACAAAAGTCTTAACAGATGGCCAACATTCGTAATTCCTCAAAGCAATACTTTTTCTGAAGTTGAGAGTTTTATCTCTGAAGGTAGATGGGATGCGAATAAATTGGGGGAAGCTTTCAGATTGAGCTGGTGGATTTGATATGCAAAGGCCATATTAAACCTGATCTAATAGAAGATAGAATGGAGCTCATTTACAATAATTTAGGAAAGTCTATCTCTGCTATGGCTGTTGAAGTGCTGCAGGAAAAAGATGAGACATAACTTAAATATTGGGAATGGATTAGAAAAGCTGATGTAAACACAAGAACAGAAAATTTATGGTGGAGATTGTTCCATAAAGCTATCCCTACTAACCAGTTTTTAACATATAGAAGATTGCAAAATTATGATAGATGTCCAAGAGACTCTGATGGAATAGAAGATGTTGAACATGTGGCTATCAACGGCAGAAAATTGAAGGATGTTGTCAAATTTGTAAATAGATGGGGATTTCAAATTCCAGATTTTGAATCCTTTAATACCTGCTGCAGGTGGATGAGTTCCCAAAATTCTTGGTTAGTAAATTTATATTGCAACATAGTTTTTCTTTCATGGAAAGCAAGGAATGAGTGGATTCATAACGGTGTTGAGGGGAATCCATTAAGTATAGCAGCTAATGCTGTTAATTATGCTGCAAATTATGCAAAATCATTTATAAATGTCTCGGGTAGCTTGGATGTCAATCAGCAAATGCTGTTAGAAAACAGTTGGCACCCTCCTCCACCCTATTGGATTAAAGTCAATGTAGATGCCTCTCTTATACCTTCATATAAAGCAGGAATTGGTGGAGTTTTCCGAGACAACAAGGAAAGATTTCTATTGGGATTTGGCAAGCAATGTCTTCATTGGGATATATCACATTTGGAACTCTTTTATGTAGAAGCTATTAGAGAAGTTGTGAAAGATTGGACGTATGATTTCAAAGGAATCATCATTGAAGGGGACAACTACAATATCATCAGATTTCTCCAGGTTATCACAAAAAAAGAAGGAAAAAAATCGGTATAATTCTCTTTTTTAAATAGTTTCAATAATGTCATTTTTAATT
>NW_021555599.1:0-382 GCF_001605985.2 Dendrobium catenatum
AAGCTCTAAACAAATAATTCTATGCAAAATTCTAATGCCTAAAACAAGAACTATAATGAAATTACAATTCTAATTTTTTTTTAAAAAATAGATTCTTATATTCAGGGATATATTCATGGGATGAAGTCACAAGTTATTGCTCTTATCATAGCTTTTTATTCCTATGAAGCCATTTTAATCCTATAGCATGGTGAGATGACTTCCTTATGAAAGGATAATTTTGTTGAGAGATTCTTCAATATCTTAGCCTTAATCTCAACAAAATCTTATTTAAAACAAAACAAATTGTGATTTTTTTTTTTAAAAAAAATCATCTCATTCATGTTAAAAAGTTATATGTTGTTTTTTTTAAGGGTTTGGAGCTTAAAATTGTTTTTTTTTT
>NW_021555600.1:0-853 GCF_001605985.2 Dendrobium catenatum
CATTCATTTATAAATATGAATTTGTAAAGAATACCATAATGCTCTCAATGATCATGATAATTAACTAGTGGCCATATGTAAGAAATGCAATTTATTTGCAAGTGATGGTGGAAGAGTTGTAATGAATACAAGCATAGTGGTGCAAGAAAATTCATAAGGTGCACAACACTTCTTTCACAAATAAAGTGACATACAATTGATGTGACGAATATCTTGCGGATACTGAAATTTTGATACGTGATAAATGTAATGGCATGCTTGTAATTTGCGATGCAAGACTTCCAATTGATATTAAGAGATTATTATTTCAATTGGAAGGCAAATGTCACTAAGTAAACTTATCACACATGATTTAAATCACCTTCGTATGATAGCAAAGAACTTGTCACATTCAATATGGTTCACCTATGAGCGGAAATCAAATCAGAAAGGACAATCCTAATTACTCAATTAAGCATCAATGAATGATGGATAGTTGAATGAAAATATATCTTCAAAAAGGATGTCGACAAGGAAGAGTAACATGAAGTTTTTCCACAGTACTTAAAACATTCAATGTACTCAAACAAATATTTACGAACAAATGAACTCGTGATACAACTTGTTTGCAAGCAAAGACTAAATGGAAGAAACAACTACAATCAGTCATGATATTTGTATAAATCATATGCAAGAGATGGTGATCCAATAGCATAGCACACTAAGAGAAGCCATGAAGAATGTGATTGGTATTGATGATGTCTAGTTCATAACTAAAAAAAAGATCTGCAATACATACATTCTCTTTACAAAAATACGGATGTATGTATAATATGTCACTTATGGGTAGATGTAGAAGGACTTCAGTAAATGC
>NW_021555601.1:0-637 GCF_001605985.2 Dendrobium catenatum
TATTATCATTGTTGTTATTATTATTATTATTATTATTGCCAAAATGTGACCGATTTCATATGGTGGAATAAAACCTTGTTATAATCGTGAATGAGAAATTGAATGATACTATTACGCATAAATATATAAATACTTTATCCACAAATTAGATGGGTTGTCATGAAAAATTTATTTCGCGACAACAATTTGTATTGAATTCCTCCTACACTCTTCAACTGCCACGTCAATGAAAGTTGTCTAGGCGTGCAGGAAAGGGGAAATTATTACGTCCGGTGTCCGGATTCGTCCGGACATCAATCCAGACGTGCCATGTCATGCAGGTACACCCGGGGCCCGGTGTATCTGGGTGACGTAGTGCGTCTGGATTGGTGTTTAGACGGTCCGGTCACCGGATGTAATATTTCTCCGCAGGAAAGGGTCTTATATTCTCAATAATGTGTTACATCAATGAAATAATAATTTTAAATTTACTTAATTATTATTTTCAATTAGTTTTGGCTGACGCTTCTTTTGTACACTTCAGGCCAACCGTATTCCTCTGTTTCACTAGCTTTCAACAATGGACACGAGATTTGTATGAATTTTGTAGCCACAATAATAGTTATAATTTAATAGCAGAGATTAATTCTTTATACCA
>NW_021555602.1:0-410 GCF_001605985.2 Dendrobium catenatum
CATCAAAAAGAGAGGTTTTACCTCCAAAATTTGTTATATGTAAATTTTTTTTCTGATTTTGACCTTCTGCCCTGGCTCAGCCTGTGAGGCAATAGTGTCAAATCAAATCCTTGGATATCCTTTTCAATCTTGTGGATTTATGGTTATTAAATTTTGTATTCAATATATAAATTCTTAAGATTGAAAAGAATTTGAAAATTATTGATTCTGGATACTTCGAAGTACTTTAGTATTAACCCCCTCACTTCCTCTTTGACCTTCAGAGGTGAGGAGGGTTAGAATATTCGCTTTACTTGGGTTCTCTCACAATTCCATAAGCCTTCGGGCAAGGGGGAACTCTGTCCATTGTGTTTTGGAGTCTGTGGGAAAACCCACCTTAAACCCTTCAAAATTCAAATTCTCTTCTAAAA
>NW_021555603.1:0-328 GCF_001605985.2 Dendrobium catenatum
TTGTTTATGCTATCGGTGAATATGAGAGAATAGATATCCTTCCTCCTTCATGCACCGTAATATATACTGGTGAAGTTCATTCTAATGATCCTTTTCAATCGATACAAGCTATAGCGCCAAAGACCCTGCAAGGACAAACAGCTTCTTTGTATCTGAATGCGAGAGATCAGACATGTACAGATTGTTTTTATGAAGGAAACAACTGTGGATATAATTTCAAAATGGATAAAAAAAATTTGTTTTTCACAAGATTCTCACCATGGTGAGTTCACATCTATCTAAATCTTCTGTTTATTTTTTTTTTCTGCGTTGAGAGATGAATTGCATC
>NW_021555604.1:0-536 GCF_001605985.2 Dendrobium catenatum
GTATTATGATGCTAAGCACCGCTTTGTGGAATTCAATATGGGAGACTATGTTTTCATAAAGATTAGGCCGATGAAGGGTGTACTTCGCTTTGGCAAGGTTGGCAAACTTAGTCCCCGCTATATTGGTCCTTTTGAGATAGTGGAAAGGATTGGGAAGGTGGCCTACAGATTAGTATTACCCACTACATATGTTGTTCACAATGTGTTCCATGTTTCGTCACTGAGTAAGTATATATCAGATGATCCTTCTAAGATCATATCAGAAGAAGTGGACTTCCAGCCAGATCTTTCATATGTTGAAGAACCAGATCGGATTTTGGAGTTTAGAGTGAAACAACTTAGAAGCAGGGAAATACCGTTCGTGAAGGTTCTATGGAAGCATGGATTGGAGAAGAATGCTACGTGGGAGAAAGAGTCAGAAATGAGGAAGTGTTATCCTCATCTTTTTTGAGTAAGGTATGATTGTTGTTTTTTTTCTCTCTTTTCAATTTCGTGGACTAAATTTTTATTAGAAGGGGAGAATTGTAAAACCCGAA
>NW_021555605.1:0-392 GCF_001605985.2 Dendrobium catenatum
TAAGTAGGCCTACAACCCTAACCCCCAATCAAAGTTGATATTCGGGGAAAATGATAGGATACAAATATATCAGGGTGGTGGAGAATGCCTGAGACAGGAAATAGGAACTTGTAATAGGACATTCCAATCCCTCAAAGATAAAATAAATAAATAATATTCATTCAAGAGGGAGAGTGTCTCCAAATCATTTTGACGGGTGTTAAAAGCAGGTTTAAAACTAGCTGAATGCAAGAGGCTCGAAGAGGCAGAGCACACTGGTGACCCAAATTATTGCTCATATCATAGGGTAGTCAGCCATCCTATTGAAGATTCTTATATTTTAAGGATTGACTCGAAAGAAAGTACCAGAAGGAGAACTCACATTGTCTGACAATGTGTTGACTCATCCCAAG
>NW_021555606.1:0-320 GCF_001605985.2 Dendrobium catenatum
CCGGTCCATACGAGACCGGCTCACAAAGACATGAGGCGGAACCCGTCCACCTTCGGTACGTGGGATTCGACCGCTCGCTCGCTACAGAGCCATTTAGGAAGGATTTTGATAGAAGTTTAGGAGGGAGATTGAATGTATGGACTGTTTAGGGATTTCCTTTTGATTTGTATGCATTAAATTGTTTGTTTTCCTAGGGTTAGGCATCTTGAATTTGGCTGAAATTTGAGATCTCTTTTATTTCTTTTAGGCTCTAGTGGCGTCTAGAGATTGGGAGAGAATGATCCTCCTCTCGAATAGATGATTAATTGTATCTTGCTATT
>NW_021555607.1:0-202 GCF_001605985.2 Dendrobium catenatum
CTCTTTTACAGTTCTACTCCCTTGGGTCAACCTATTCCATCTATCTAAGAGCTAGGGGTAGTATGAGGGAGGGAGATATTTTCTCTTGAGCTCTTGCTTCATAGTTCGCCAGTCGGTGATGGGGTTCTCACCTCGATCTTCGCGCATGTTTTTCAGATTTGTCCAGTATTGGTTAGCTCGACCTGTAAGGTTCATCTCAGTG
>NW_021555608.1:0-252 GCF_001605985.2 Dendrobium catenatum
CTTAGAAGATGATATTCAACAAAGGTGAATGAGATATGTTGCTAAACTTTTTAATGAAGATTGTGAAAATAATATTGACTATATTGACCTTAGCATCCTAAATGAAAATAAAGATTTCTGTTTTTATCGGCATATTAGTAAACTGAAGTTAGAGAGGCTTTAAAGAAAATAAAGGGTGGAAAAGCTGTTGGACCTAATACTATTTTTATCGGCGTATTACTAAACTTTTTAATACAATTTTGAAGACTAAAA
>NW_021555609.1:0-305 GCF_001605985.2 Dendrobium catenatum
ATTTATATTATTTATTATTTTATTATAAAATATCATAAGTCACTAACAGTCATTAAAACCTTTTAAAATCTATTTTCCTATTCAAATTGGCTAACAGAGAAGGCTTAATGAGAATTTAGAGATAAAGAGAAGAGAAAGAAAGGAAATCATTAGATTTGTAGGTCGTAAAGTGATTTTCGTCAGTCGAAGCTGTTGAAAATTTGCTTGTCTCGCTGTAAGAAATCTAAATCCTATTTATGATTTAAATAATTTTGTATTTTTTTTCATCAAAATTGTATTTTCGTTTCTGAAAAATGAGGATAATT
>NW_021555610.1:0-387 GCF_001605985.2 Dendrobium catenatum
TATGCATTGATTTAAAAGGAGGTCACAAGTCCTTAATGAATCAAAAGCTCTCGAAAAGTACAAAACATATGAGTCAATTATTCAATCTAATACAAGAAACAAATAAAAAGAAAGGGGTGCAAGCTAAAACACTAAGAAGACTACCCAAAAAAGGGACCTCCGAAAGAGCTAGAAGAACCATAGCAAACAGCCATCCAAAATGCCTCCAGCCTACTAGAAGCAACCAAAAAGCCACTAAAGCATTAAAAATCTACAGAAAATCTAGAGAAAGAATGAGAAAACCAAACAGAAAACTAATTGGACAAGGGAAGAAAACCCCAACAAAACACAGCAACAACCAAACCAACCAAAAACAACCAACGCAAGAACAAGAGCACAACCACAACC
>NW_021555611.1:0-212 GCF_001605985.2 Dendrobium catenatum
TTGCTTTTACTAGTTTTTTGGCGATTGTATGC
Source organism: Dendrobium catenatum (assembly GCF_001605985.2). Taxonomy (NCBI): domain Eukaryota; kingdom Viridiplantae; phylum Streptophyta; class Magnoliopsida; order Asparagales; family Orchidaceae; genus Dendrobium; species Dendrobium catenatum. The sequence goes on from NW_021555611.1 coordinate 33, forward strand.
CGCTTTTGTTTTCGCCTGGACTCGTGAGGCTCGTGAGGGTGTGAAAATTTTTATACTCATAACCTTAAAGTCTAAAATTTTAGTGAGTCTAAATAACATAGAAAGATAACGGATCTAGGGAATTAGCCGGGGATCGACCCCGGGGTCGCATGCATATTTCTGCATTACTCTTTCCTTGCT
>NW_021555612.1:0-1010 GCF_001605985.2 Dendrobium catenatum
GACTATTTTTTTTTTTTTAAATTATATAATTTAAATTTTGATCATGCTTATTCTTAAAATTTCTTTTTTTGTTGTTAGTGTTATTTATATTTTATTTTAAAATGAAAGAGGACTTTAAAGCTCTCATATTCCTCGCATTTATGAAAAATGATTTAAATAATGATTTAAGAAAAGCTTACTCGATAAAAGATTGCTCCATTGAAGACGAACCATCTCCATCAATATAACTCACGTCAAGAGTTGCATGGTAAAACCTCCCAACACTCCCATGTATACTCAGTCTCATAGTCTTCAGCCCTGCAAATCCATCAACAATTCAAAATTCATATGCAAATAAAAACTTCTTCTTTGATTAACTAACTCTCCACTCAATTCGATTTTCGCAAACCATTTGAATGAATCACTTCTCTGAGCACAACACACTCACTGCAATCCAACGGCATCGCCGGCGGCACCCAACCGCCCGCCGCCTGCCCTGTTTCTCCACTCTGTTGGTCGGCCCAGAAGGAAAGGTCTGAGTCTAGGAGTTTGTTCTCCGCCGCCGCTTCCGCCGGAGAGAAGTCGAGGAAGCGGAGAACGTCGTCGTCGGCATCTTCGTGATTGCAGTGAGTGTCCGTGTGGTGGATTGAGAACTCGGCCATTGATGGATTGTGTCGTGACGGCGCGGGAGGAAGGAGAAGGGGACCGGAGGAAGCCACAGTGGGGAAAGAGATAGTAATGAATCGGTGCCTCGGGGCTGTTTGGGATCGCGTTGTTGCTTCCGATCAAAAAGCCGTTAACTTCCGATCAGACAGGGAGGGAAAGTCGCCGAGGGAGCGAAGTCGAACAGCCACGAAGGAGCCGAAGAAGCGACGCGTGCAGTGTCTTCACTTCCTACCGAAGCAACGACGGGGAACAGCAACGCCGAAAAAAGAAGATGAAAAACAAACCCTAACGCCTTTATATGTTAGTATTGATTAACTTAATTAATATAATTTAAAATGTTAATAATTAAGTATAATTGGGGCATA
>NW_021555613.1:0-351 GCF_001605985.2 Dendrobium catenatum
TCAACCTGATCAATTTAGGCATGATTGTGCTACATCGTCAAGGCTGATGTCCTAGACGATTTTCAAAAATAACTAATGCCTAAATAGATCTCGCAGTTGATTCTTTTTAATTTGAGCCTATCGTCCCGACCGATACAATATCGTCCAAGTCGATCGGCTTAATGATGAATGCCTTAACCATGATGCCCTGATTAGGGTTTCTATTTTTGAATTGATTATCTAGGCCAATATAAATATCATCCCGGATGATATTATCAAAAATAGTAAAATCTAAGAAATAGTCAGAAATTCTCTCAAGGTGTGTGTGTGCAATGTTAATTAGCATCAGGAGCCACACCTTTTATAATAGAC
>NW_021555614.1:0-230 GCF_001605985.2 Dendrobium catenatum
AAGGTTGTGTGTTCTTTGGGCCGGAACAAGGCACCTGAAAGAGATGGGATAACGGCTTCCTTCTTCAAGTTATTTTGGGATATTGTTGGAGAACAGGTTCTGAGAGCTTGCTTAGAATTCTTTGAGTCTGGAATTATAGATCCACAGTGGAAGGAGATGGTTGTGCTTTTATTGCCCAAGGTGAATAACCCAAATCAGCCGTCCAAGTTCAGACCTATTAGTTTGTGCCA
>NW_021555615.1:0-285 GCF_001605985.2 Dendrobium catenatum
TGAAACATAATCCAATATTGTTCCCTCCATGGAATTATTGTTCAGAGATTTTTACAGTTTGAAATTCAAGAATTAAGTTTTCTATTCTAGATTTTTTATCTTTATCAATTGTTGCATTTCCCAATTCCTCCAGCTTCTGAACATTAGGATTTAAGTCATTAGAATTATCCTCCTCCTCTATTACAATTTCTCCCTCTTCTTTGTCTTCAGAATCTTCCAAGAGCACACTAAATTTGTTACCATTCACCACTTCTGTAGATGAATTGTGAAGTACCACCATCTCAC
>NW_021555616.1:0-301 GCF_001605985.2 Dendrobium catenatum
AGAGCCATAAACACTACAGGAAAAACGTCATTTTCCGTCGGCCATTTTCGCCAAAAAATGGCCAAAATCCGTCAGAAAATTGCATTTCCGGTTTGGTTGGGACGGGACGGCTTTATTATTATAGGCTTGGTTGGGACGGCTTTATTATTGCTTCTTAAAACATATAAAATTTTTAATTTTTATACTAAAAAGCTGCTTGAAGAAGAAGTAAGAAAGTCATCCCAAATAAAGTCATAGTTTGCTAAGGGATGTCTCATGCATATGAATACCTGGGTTGAAAAACATGAAAAAGGAATATTAT
>NW_021555617.1:0-276 GCF_001605985.2 Dendrobium catenatum
CCTCCTTAACCTTCTGATCATACTTTCTTTTGAACTCACCCTGGAGGTACTTAATCTTAACAAACTCAGTGTTCCAGTCATTAACTGCGATCACAGCACGTGACAGCTGAAAATAGAAAGAAAAGTTCATTAGAAGTTACCTCAGAAGCAAATGAAATAAAAAATATTAGGAGATGTTACTCACCAAATTACTGGTCTTGTTATGTCCGAGGCATTGATGATTCATGACATCATCAGGAATATGCAGCTTGGCTGGGGAAGAGTCAGGTAAGGTCT
>NW_021555618.1:0-224 GCF_001605985.2 Dendrobium catenatum
AAATAACATGAATTTTAAAATTTTAAATTTATTTTAAAATAAGTATAATAATTATTAACCAATTAATAATTATAATACGGATAATTTAAAATTAATTCAATGGATACGAAAAAAGTTTCCTTTCTCTTGAGAGCTCTGCTAGGGTTAGGGTTTTTGGCGATTCGTTCGGCGCTTAGTCTGGTGCTCAGAGGGATCCGCTCCGATGGATCCCTCCGTCTTGGAGG
>NW_021555619.1:0-506 GCF_001605985.2 Dendrobium catenatum
AGCCTAATTAATATACTAATATTCTAATATGCTAATAAAATACATTACCCGCAAAACATTCTAATGAAGATAAAAAAATATAAATACATCAAGTATTCAAAACTTCAAAAAAATCTAAATAATGGATATCAATCTCAATATTATCATTTATAGCATTCAAGAGATCATTTAAAAGAAAAATAATTTTAATTGAAAGAAGAGATTAAACATCTAATTTGCCAGTAATATCAAAGCCATTATTTATGAAAATAAATATGTAGATCATCAAACTCAATATATAGGTGATCAAAATAGGTGTGATAAGAAGATACAGATTTCTCTGCTTACCTAAATATCTCTAAATACTTAAAAAGCTATTATAAAATTAAAAAACTTAAAAAATTACAAAATTTTAAGTTTCTTCAAAATTCTAAAATAAAATCCTCAAAAAATTAATCATTATTACCTAATTTTGCTTTGTTACAAGCTGTTAAAAATGCTTATTTGATAATTAAATAAAATACACT
>NW_021555620.1:0-2988 GCF_001605985.2 Dendrobium catenatum
GGATAAGATCGGCTTACCTTATATCAGAAATATATGACTTTGCTTTCATGGTTGCGGGTCTGGAGGTTTTGTTGTTTGGTTCTTCGTGCTTTCTCTTCGTTTGGAATTTCTGGTAAGGGTTGTTGGTTGAGTATGCCTGGTATTATTGTTTGCTCCTCTAACTGCAACTGGGGGTGTGGTTTTTTGGAAACCCCGTTAAGGTGTTTAACTTATGTTTGGTTGGTTCTTTGTCATTGTGTTATTTTGCTGTGAATTCTTTGGAGATGTTTGAAGGCTGTTCTTTGTGCCTTCTGTTCGTTTGGAATACCTGGTAAGGGTTGTTGGTTGAAAATGCCTGGTATTATTATTTGCTCCTCTTACTGCAACTGGGGGTGTAGTTTTTTTGGAAACTCCGTTAAGGTGTTTAACTTATGTTTGGTTGGTTCTTTGTCATTGTGTTATTTTGCTGTAGATTCATTGGAGCTGTTTGAAGGCTGTTTTATTAGCTGCTATTTCATTTCTGTATGGTGACATGAGTTGCGAAGGGTTTTGCATTTTTCAGGTGGATGTGTTTCAGTTTGTTTGCAGATTGGTTAGCTGGAGTTCCTGGTATATTTTCTCTGCTGGGTGGATTTCTTTGGCAACGAGTATTGGTTTATCCTTTGGCATGTTGTTGCATTGGGTGGACTGGTGGACGATTTTAGCTGTGTTGTATTTTTTCTGGAGTATTTCGTTTCTCGGAAATGGCTGTATTGGTTGTCTGCAGGTTTTTATTACGATGTCCAATGCTAGGATGGCTAAGGTTATATTGAAGTCGTGGCCTGATAGGGATAACACTGGGATTTTTACTTCTATTATATACTTTTTTTTCCCTTAATGTTTTTTGGAGAATTCCTTGCAGGCATCAATTTAAACTTCGTGTTACGAGCGTCAGTGACCGCGAGGTATTCTCTTTTTCTTTTTGGTATTTCTATTTCTATTATATTCTGGTTTTTTGCAGGAAGACTGTGCTGAAAGGGACCATTCTGCTCTTCCTTTTTTGGGTGCTGTTGTCTCACAGCCTGTACTATTTCCGTTATTGTTTTTGTAATCGTAGAAAAAGGATCCTCCGGCTCATAGGATGTTTGTTTTTCTTTTTCTTTTTAATTGTAGCTCATGCGAGCATTAGAGGGCTGGAGGAACCTTTTAAGGACTATGTAACCATTTTTTGTGATATTAACGCGTAGGCCCCATAGGTGGGTTTTAACCCAAAAAAAAAAACTACATTTGAATTGAATATTAAAGCATATCTTCCATCACCTTGGTATATATTAAAATAGCCGCCAATCATTTATTTTTATCAAAAAGTTCAAAATGAAAAAGAAAAATGTTATAGAAGAAAAGGAAAAAGATTATGCAATAAAAAAAAAAGAAAAAATAACATAAAATAAGCATAAGAAGAACCTATAGAGATTTTTGTTGTAAGGAGTTGCAGCTAGGGCAAAAAAAAAAATCAGAGAAGGATATGGCACAAGGGCATTTTATTATACAAGAAGACATGTTTAGCAGCAATTTAAACCACAGGTAATTAATTAGTAGTAGTAAAAATTGTTGCAATTTGACAAATTTTGTAGAGATTTTCACATTTTTGCTAATCAATTTTGATAAAAATAGCTACAACTTTTCAAAATTTGCAAAGGCTTAAATTGATTCTAGCACGTGTCGTCATAGATTTGAGTTTTTATTAGTGGGTGAACAATAAGTAGGTTACACAACGGATGTCATGAGGTTTATGGTCATGACAACATAGCGTTGCATGCAAGTTTCACAAATGGGGTACATGAGCCGAGGATCACAAGGTTTAAGGTCATGACAACATAGCATTGCATGCAAGTTTCACACAAGGTGGGGTACATGAGCCGAGGATCTTGTAATGGCAAGCAACTGAGTGAGTGGCAATCAAGCATGTGTCATAATCGGCTATGGCCTTTTGATGCAACGATCAAGTGATGAAACATGTGAGTTGCAAGTGACCAATGAGCAGAGGTCATGTGTGATGTATCACATCATAGTGCATTTTGAATTTTCTTAATTAATTATGTTATATTGAGATCATTCGATGAAGCATTTCAAATAAAGCTCCTTAGAGATAGAACACAAAACAAGTGAAAACACTGCTAAATTCTCAAAAATATTTTCATACTTCTTCGCTCTTACAACTCTTATACTTATAAGTTAGCAAAAAAAAACCTAGAGAAATCAAGATTGGTGATTGCAAGTTAAACGATATCGGTTATTTTGGTAGCCCCTTCACTTGACATCGAGCGAATTTATGGCAAAGACTGGATAGATGTCTCTTTAATGATGATTGGATTGCTGAATTACCCTTATCTAACATTGAGCATCTTAGTAGAACACTCTCTGATCATTCCCCTCTCCTTCTCAATATTAGCAAGTGTTTACAGCATAATGCTTATTCTTTTAGATTTCAAAATATGTGGATGCTTCATGCTGATATTCCTACCCTTTTATCTTCTAATTGGAATGCCCCTATTTATCCTAATAACAATATAACTGGTATGTTAAGATTATGGTCTAAGCTCTCTAGATTTAAACAGTGCTTAAAATGGTGGAACAAAAATATTTTCAAAAACTTATTTTCCAACATTAAAGAGGCCGAGGCTAATGTTTCCTTTTTAGATAATATTTACCAGCAAGACCCGAATTCTGACAATATGTTTTCCCTTAATCAGGCTAAGGAAGCTCTCCTTCTTCTTCAATGTCAAGAAGAATGTTATTGGAATCAAAAGTCCAATGCTAAATTCCTTTTAGAAGGTGATATAAACACTAAATTTTTTCATGCTTTAGCTAACAAGAAGAAAACTAGAAGTCTTATTCACAAGATCATTGATATGAATGGTACTGCTCTTACCACTGACGATTATATTTGTAATTCTGGTATGAATTATTTTCAGCATATCTTTAACTCCTCTACTGATTGTTTGCCTATCACTAACCCGCATTTAATTC
>NW_021555621.1:0-245 GCF_001605985.2 Dendrobium catenatum
GATTGCGGCGGCGCAATCATTGGCCGAGAACCGCGGTGGCCAATCCATGCTTGCCACTTGGCGCATCGAGAGCAGCAGCCGCCTCCGCGGTTACGGGAGCGAACCGAATGCCGCCACCTGTCCCCGCCGCCGATATTTATTTTAGAAAATTGATTTTTAATTTATTTTAACTCGGATTTATTCAAAAATTCCTAGAAAATTCAATTTCGCTCCGTTTTAGACGCACAATAAATCGAATCGATCGT
>NW_021555622.1:0-206 GCF_001605985.2 Dendrobium catenatum
AAGAATTTTTGAAAGGGATCTAGCTTGTTTAAAAAGTCAAAAAAAAAAAAAGTGGCAAATGATGCCAAAAATAAAAGATGCGCAATGACGCCAAATTGAAAAAATATATATACACAAAGCGTATCAAAAATCAAAAGACACACAAAGCTCCAATCAAATTAATAAGAGGCATGTTCGTGTCTAATCATCCCGGCTGATATCTGATC
>NW_021555623.1:0-1159 GCF_001605985.2 Dendrobium catenatum
GTTTCCTTAAAGAGAACTTTCAAGTCCTTCCAAATTGGCCTAAGGTACATTAGTCATGCACATTTAAACTTTTTGTCTTAGCAATGCACGAATATCCAACTCACAAACAGAAAAAGAGAGAAGTAAAACACCTGTTCTTTTTTACGTGGAAAGGCCGAAGAGGGCAAAAATACAGGGTCACGCCCAGGTGAAAAGACTCTATTAAATTTGAGAGAATTATAAATGTTGACTCATCCCTTAACTTAGTCACAGTCAAATTACAGTAGTTTGGAGAGTTATGACAATGTATGACGACTGTCGGGCAGATGTCCGACGGCATCCAAGTACAAAATCAATTGATATAAAATGATTTGATGAAGGACAGGTTGAAGTCTGGCGATGGTCGGTGGCCGGACGGTGATCCAACTAAGGTCGGGCTGAAATCCTGCACCAATCGCTGGCCGGGTGGAAGTTCGACGGTGGTCAGTGGTCGGGCGGTGCTCCGACGAAAGTTCAGCTAAAGTCTGGCGCCGCTTGGCAACTGAGCGGTGGTTCGACGATGGTCGGGCTAAAGTTCAATGGAGGTTCGCGGTTAGGTCCGGTGGCAGTCGATGTCCGAGTGGAAGTCTAGTGGCTGTTGACGGCCAGACGGTAGTTCGACGATGGTCAGGCTGATGTCCGACGACGGTTGGCGGCCGGGTTAAAGTCTGGCGGCGGTCAGCAGCCGGGTGGTAGTCCGACGACGGTTGGGCTGGAGTCTAATGGTGGCCGGCTTGAAGATCGACGGTGATCGATGGCCGAGCAGTGGTCCTATGGCAGTCCGACGGCAGTTGATGGGGTTTCGGCGTTGGTGGTGCTGGAGCTCTTGAAGCCTTAGAGCTCTCCATAATCTCTAGCGAAAAGTCCCCTTCATGTAGAGAGTTGGGGTTTATTTATAGATTTTCATGAGTAGTACACCTCGTAAGTTTAGAGAAGATCCATGGCATATTCAAAGTGCTTTATCATATGGCTCAGATTGATTCCCCCGACCATAGAGAGTTTATCAACTTTTTATGTGCCTTAACAATGTCATAATTCTGTAATCTTGGGCACGCTGGATTCGTCTCGTTGAGCCACTCAATTTGACTATAAGCATGTCATATTTGAGTATCATTTTATCATGCAAATACTGCTTTGAATC
>NW_021555624.1:0-515 GCF_001605985.2 Dendrobium catenatum
AAATATGCAATTTAAGTGGATTTTTTACAGCAATAAAAAAGTTTCTATGTATTTGTACAAGTATTTATAACTTGAAATGTACGAATAACATCTATGGCTATTCTGACTCATCGTGCTTATATTCAGTATGAATAAAATGTCAAGCTCAAAGGAGATTCGACAGAGGCTTGCAGTAGCCGAGTGAAAGAATGCCCTAGTGACATTTTTCTGATTCAGAGTGCTTAATTCACTGTTGAGTTTGCCTTGCTAGCTTGGAAGGGTGTGCCAGAAATCTTTGGTCTTGCTTTCCGTCCTTCCAGCCTCATTCAGGCATCATGTCCACTAGGAAACCAAGATGAAGTCAACAGCTTTTGCAGGTGCCACAAGGTAGTGAACAATAGCTGCAGAATAATAAATTATTTTCTTGTTCCTTGCTTAAACTGCAGTAAATTTTTAATCAGGCTTTGGCACAGACACTTATTATTTAGGATGATTCACCTGTTAATATTCCTATCATCATAGTTTTTCAATAATAA
>NW_021555625.1:0-232 GCF_001605985.2 Dendrobium catenatum
ATCTTAGAATTTGGGATTTTTGGAATTTTGGGTTTTTGGGTGGAGCTTGGATTTTAGGGACATTTGGGATGGCATTTGAAAATATTTGAGAACCCCTCCGGTTGAGATTAGCAATCAACACGGCCATCATCGGGGTGTTTGGGGTCATTTCCTTTAACTTGATTGGACCTTATCAACTCGACCGCGCTATTGATCGAGGATCGGGTTTCGTAGGCTTTATGCCTTTGTTCAT
>NW_021555626.1:0-1129 GCF_001605985.2 Dendrobium catenatum
TGTCAGACAGCCCGTTACTTTAGTACTGGTTGATGGAAACCACTGGGAGCCACGCCCTCCTTCTTCCGAGACAGAGGGCATCGTGTTGACTGGGTCCGAGAGAGGCCATCGTTCCGTTGGTAGACCCCCAGTACCCCCTTCCAAAGCTGTAAGGTTGGCCTCAGTAGTTGTTAAACCAAAGGGGAATGAGACTTTAAAACATCCGGACATCAAGGGCAAGAGGCCCAAATCCCCCGAGAAGAAATTCGTTCCAAAAAGGACTAAGTTGGAGGATTTACCACCACCTCCAAGAACCTCTAAGTTCATTCTCCAACTCCAACGAGTCCCAGCTAGAACTACTCCAGTCTTGATTGAGTCGATGGATGTTCAACCCAGTGCTCTAGTTGTTGCAGTAGACAGTTCTCTTGCGGCTGGTCCAGTTCCTGATTCAGTTATGATTCCCATTGATGATCCAGTTGTAGATAGCCTAGATTTATTTGTCATTCCTAGGCTTCCTACACAAGAGTCTGAGGACCTTACCTTCCCCGATATAGGATCTATCTCCCTACAGGCTCCTCCTTCACCTCATGAGGTATATGTCCCTCTCCCTGTAGAGAATGCCACTTCTCCGACTACTGATTTTGGGATAGTCGAAAAGGAAGGAATTGACCTCGATCTTGAGATAAATGAAGAGCTAGTTACAGAGTCTCAGTCAGATCCTAATCTGAAACTTACAGAAATCATTGCTCTCCTGGATTCTGAAGAATTGTTTGATATGGCTGAATAAAAAGGATATCTACCCCTCGATCCTAGGTCAATTGGGGATAGACCAGTCGAGGAGGTAGTACAAGAGATAAGAACCATTCTGCTAAATAAAGAGGTAACAGCTTCTTTTGATGCAGACCTGAATGACCTCCTTGGATAGGAAGACGACTATGTTGGTAGTGTCTCCATGGTCGAAACTAGAGGTTCCAATAAGGAGGCCGAACCTGGTAGATGCCGGCTTGCTAGAGACGATGACCCACAGGTTGCTGGGTCCAATTTAGATGAGTCCGTAAGGGCTAGGGGTGAATAACACATTAAAGATTTGGAAAACCAGTTGACAACTATGATATCACAAGTCAAAGAAATGCAAGAAAGATTTGATAAG
>NW_021555627.1:0-552 GCF_001605985.2 Dendrobium catenatum
ACGCTTTCACTAGTGCAAGTGCGGGAGTACGCGATGCGAATTCAGAACTTTGGGTTCGTTTATTCGGGCTAGACCGCTAGCCATCGGGTTACCGGGTTGACCCAACCAACATGAAAACCGCGGGAGTGTGAGAGAGCACAGTGCAACACGCGAGCGGGACTTTTGACGCAAGAGTGTGTGAATGTGCGAGGACATCATACGGGACTACTCTTTCACTAGTGCAAGTGCGGGAGTACGTGATGCGAATGCAGGACTTCGGTTTCATTTATACTGGCTAGATCACTAGGGCTTTGTGCCTGTGTACGTGAATGCGGGCGACGGCGAGCACGAGAGTGCTGCGCTCAGAGCTCCAGCTCTTTGATGCGCGTGATTGGCGACTGCGTGATGGGCGATATTGTGCCTAGGCAGGTGACTTGGGTCAAGTTGGGTCAAATTTAAGTTAACAATTAAACTCGGACCGGCCCCGATTTTTTAATTGGGTCAAAAATTGGAACTAAACCCAACTTGTATGATGAAATGACACTTTACAACTTATCAAGGTTTGAGAAGAAA
>NW_021555628.1:0-1588 GCF_001605985.2 Dendrobium catenatum
TGTCAAAATAAGTTAAGGGATTTGATTCAAGTCTGATCTGATGTTAGTTGACACGAATCCGACCATGTAGTAAACGGATCGAAAAAGGTAGACCCGAACATATCACACTGGTAACCCGAATGGCCCGAGGCCGACCCAATAATCCGATCCATTAATGCTTTTAAATAAAATTGTAACTTTTATTCCATAGAATTTAAGTTTGTTGATCAAAACTAACAAAAACATACTAATAAATAAAAAAAATTTAAGAAGAAAAATAAATAGGCCACTATCGTGTTCACGGGTCAATCTGAACCTAACCCATCGATTAAACAGGTCAAAATTGTGGATCGGAACCTAGCCTGTTTATTAGACAGTCAACCTGAACATGAATTTTTTTGTTTTGGTTGTCAGGTCAGGTAATATATTGACACCCCTAATTTGAAGCTGGATTGATTATCGATTTTCTATCTCTTTAGATAATGTTCTTAATATTTTTGAGGTATTAAAATATTGATTTTTCCCCTACTGATCAGCCTTCAGTTGGGAAAGTTAAGAGTTATTTTTTTCTGTTTTTTTAGTAAAAATATTTTTTTAATTAGAAATTTCGGCACTAAAAAGCTGATTTTAAAAGCATTAATAAAGCTGCACCAAACGGAGCCTAACTTGTTGTCTTTCTGTTTCATGCAGAGAGAATCTAAAGTAGTAAAATCTTTAATCCTTGTGAATGGTTTATTAGATCAAATGCGAGAAAGGTGTTGCATACTTTTCTGTTGAAACGAAATACTGATAGAGTTCAAATTAATTCTGATGGTGGTTTTGTTTCTAAAGAAGTTGATGGCGCGTTGGGCTTATTAGAAATTGTTGTGGAAAACTAAGGTTTTCTTTTGGACGGTTTTTTTATTGATTCTTAAATCGACTTTCTAGTACAAAACATAAAAATTTTATACTAAAATTTGTTGAATCTTGATTGCTGTAATAAGATGAGAAGAGAGGAAAGAATGCACAGAGAAGGAAGAGAATAATTTGTCTTATTGATCTGTTTTCAAAGTACAGGAGTATATATAATATTTCTACTTATTATGGCTACACGTAGGCTATACAGATTAAAACAGATTTAGATAAATACAATTTATAACTTATGCAGTTGTGTTGCTGTTGCTAATATCCCCCGTCAAACTGATCAGTCTTTGAGTGACGCTCAGTTTGAGTCGAAGTTGCTGAAATCTATTAGTAGATAGTGCCTTGGTGAAAATGTCGGCTACTTGATCTGTGGTACTAATGGGAAGTAGCTGAATGGTCTGTTGTTGAATGTGATCGCGAACGAAACGATGATCAATCTCAATGTGTTTCGTTCGTGCATGAAACACCGGGTTATTTGCTAGAGCAATAGCCGAGGTGTTGTCACAATAGATGTCCGTAGGTTGCTGTGGTGGAATGCCCAGTTCTGTAAGTAAACGTCTTAACCAGATGACGTCCGCAGTGAGTGCCGCCAGCGATCTGTACTCAGCTTCGGTAGATGACCGAGCCACCGTATGTTGTTTCTTAACGTGCCATGAGATGATCGAATCGCCAAGGAAGGAACAGTATCCGGATGTGGATTTCCGGG
>NW_021555629.1:0-385 GCF_001605985.2 Dendrobium catenatum
TTTGATCTCCACTCATACATGTGTGCTCAATTTTCTTTTCAATATATGTCTAAAAATATAAAGACTCAAGAAAAATAAAACACATGCTCATATTATAAGTTTTGATTATTCTTCATGAGCTCTCTTCTTTTTATTTCACTTCTTATATGTTCTATTCATGTGTATTTCATGCGTTGTACCTAAAATGTTAGTATAACAAATATATATATATATTAGAAAATAATGAGTGATTTAATCAATAATATTTTTAAATCATCAAATAATAGGTCATTCTCATAAGTTACAACTCTGAGGTCCTTGAGTAATTTTTAGACAAATGTAAGGCTAACTAAATTGGAGATCCAATTAACTCTAAGACTTATTAGGGTTTCCTTTGGATTTTGAG
>NW_021555630.1:0-293 GCF_001605985.2 Dendrobium catenatum
ATATTTTTGAGACGTTCAATTCGGCTATAAGTTTGCCAAAATTAAAGTTCAGGTGGTCTCTGATTTAATTTTTAAAGTTTCCAACTTGATTTTGCTGTGAGATTCGTGCCCGATCAAGATAATTTTTTTTTTTATGATTTATCAATAATCTAAAATGATTACTTCATTTTTTTTATGTAGAAGACTCATCAAGTCCTCTGAAAGCTATCTATAATTTACTATTATTCTGTTAAGATATAAAATTAAAACTTCAAATAAGATATCTATAGTCTACTAGAGAGAACTATATTTTG
>NW_021555631.1:0-281 GCF_001605985.2 Dendrobium catenatum
TGATTGATCGGCTAATCAAATGCAGCCCATATGGAAAAGTGTGACTAACTTAGTAATTGGGTATTTATTAAATCCAAAAATTCAAGGGGAACTAAAAAAAAAAACTAGATCTCTCAATCCACTTGACCAAATTAGGTGTTCTTAGGCTCGTTGAAAAGATCTTAGAGAAATCTACAAAAGCTTTATGGTCTTAAGCCTTGATCTTGTCTGTGTTAATATCAACTTTTTATTTGAAGGTTTTTATTATTATTACATTTCTATGTAAATTTTTTGTCACCATG
>NW_021555632.1:0-260 GCF_001605985.2 Dendrobium catenatum
TACGTCAATAAGTTAATTCTTATTCTGTTAGTTTTCTTTGCTTCTTAGAATCATATGCAATGTGTTCATTATGTATTAGCAGAAGTCTATCTATCAGTTCTTACATCAATAATTTGTTTTCCCTTTTATTCAACTGCAAGTTATTAACTATAAGGTGTTGTAATCTAAAAATGAGAGGCCTATACACTAGGATTAAAATAACATATTCAAACAGATTGGCATATCTCTCATAAATATTAAGATATGTTTGCTCTGTAATT
>NW_021555633.1:0-1129 GCF_001605985.2 Dendrobium catenatum
TACAAAAAAACACAACCCAAATGTGTAGAAGAAATATGTAAGGCTAGATTAACCTTATGATCTATAGAATTTAAGGTGGAATAATGTGAGTTTTAAAGTCTTATATGCCATATATTTAGGGAGGCTCTTATGGTAACAAATATATGCATTGCTTATTACAACTGAGAGGAACTTGAAAGTGAAATTGGATGCAACCATTCATGATTAAGGAATTGGAGTAGGAGATTATTGGCCTCCAAATCCTTTGATTTGATAACCAACAACATTAAAGTAAATAGAATAAGGATTGTAAGAAGTGAATTTGTGGATCAATAAGAGATCATGTGTAGTTATGGGACATAAAAAAAGTTGATTAAGCACAAGTTAGAGATCAAGCATGTATTGATAGGCCAAATTGATCTCTTCACTAAAAAAAAAAAACCCGTCTCATCTGCTAGGGTTTTCGCCCTCGCGTCTCCTCTCTCACCGTCTCCTTGCCGGCGGTACGTCTTTAATGGAAAAAAAAATGCTTGATCCTGGTTTCCTAGTGGGTATGCAACCTAAATCTTTTAAGGATGCTCTATCTGGTTCCGTTGAATCAAATGATTTTTTGAATTTTCGTATTTCTTCGAATCGGGGCATGCCATCTCTGTGGTTTTCGGAAGAGGAATTTTTGCATCTAGCCAAGCCTTTTGAGTTTGCGTTGGTGGGAAAATTTCCCCTTAAACGTCCTTCTTTAGATTCCATCCGTAGGTTTTTCTTTATCCTTAAATTATCTGGAGAGTTTTCAGTCACTTTGTTGGATCAAGCGAATGTTTTAATCAAGCTTGCCAACGATTTGGATTATGCTATGGTTTTTGCTCATAGATCTTACTTTGTTTATGGCTGTTTTATGAAAGTTATAAAGTGGTCACCGGTTCTTGATTTGTCGGAGGAATCTCCGATCTTTCCAGTTTGGCTTTCTTTCCCTGGATTACGTCCCCATCTCTTTTCCTCCCGTACTTTTTTTTTTGGTTTGGGTTCGGTTTTTGGTAGGCCGATACATACTGACAATGCTACGGCTTCTGGATCCCGTCCATCTATTGCTCGTGTTCTTGTTGAAATTGATGTTATCAAATCTTTTCCCGATTCTGTTTGGTTAGGGCCGGAG
>NW_021555634.1:0-238 GCF_001605985.2 Dendrobium catenatum
CTGCAGAACACAGAGCGGAGCATTCAGGAGATTAAAAAGATATGGATTGAGACTGGTGTGACTATTATGTCAGATGGATGGTCTGACATGAAGAGCAGGAGCTTGATTAACATCCTTGTTAACAATCCCTACGGCACGGTGTTTTTACGATCAGTTGATGTTTCAGAGGAGGTGAAAAATGCTACATTCAATTTGGTGAAGAATGCTACATTCAAAAGCAACCATTTCTAAACGATCT
>NW_021555635.1:0-396 GCF_001605985.2 Dendrobium catenatum
TGGATTCGTCTCGTCGAGCCGATCGATTCGACTATAAGAACATCATATTTGAAAACCATTTGGTAACTAAAATTGTGGTTCAAACTTTTCAATAGCGCTTCGGGTGTTTGATTTGGACTCATTTGGGCTCGGATTGAGTCAAATTTGGTGTCATTGGGTTCATGTTTCTGAGACGCTTAGTTTGACTGTAAGTTCATTAAAATCGGAGTTTAGGTGATCCTGAATTTAATTTTTTGAAGTTTCCTGTTTGATTTTGCCTCATGATTCGTGCCGATCAAGATATTTTTTTGATGATATATAATTATTATAGCAAGTCGCCCTATTACATACACATCATTCAATGAAGACTAGCAGGCACATGACTCAATAGCAGCAAGTCGCTCGTTAAACAAATGA
>NW_021555636.1:0-207 GCF_001605985.2 Dendrobium catenatum
ATAGCAGAGAAAATATATTAATATTATTTTAAAATTCAATACTAAATCAATTATCAAAGGCTTGTTGAGACCTGAGCCTAGATTTAGGAAGCAGGGAAGAAGACGGATAAAGAAAACATGAATTGTATTACTCAATTGTATTGTTACAGCTATCAGGTGACTATATATAAAATGCTAGGACAACTAATGCAAGAAAGGACAGCTGAC
>NW_021555637.1:0-223 GCF_001605985.2 Dendrobium catenatum
ACTACAAGTCACTCTTTCTATTTTTCCCCTTGCTTTCCAAGCATTTCCTAATTCTAGTAAGAGATTAGGGAAGTTGTAGAAACTTCGGATTACTTACAATAGTAAGAGATTTCCTTTGGTTTGGGAAATATTTATACATAGTTTGTTTTATACAACATTTATTTAAACTGAAGAGGTTAGTGAAGTAGTAATATGATAAAATAATTTTTATTTTTACTTATGT
>NW_021555638.1:0-288 GCF_001605985.2 Dendrobium catenatum
GAGTTTAGGCGATTCCCGCCTCGTCGTAGGCGTCGGACCGGGGTCCCATCCCACCACGCGCAATAAAGGCGTGTATAGGCGGTTTTCCGGTCCGCCGCACACAACGGAAGCGAGAATCTGAGTTTAGGAGATTTCGTACCTTCGCGGGGTTGTCGGCGGTGTCGGTTCGAGGATCGAGGGAGATAAGTGAAGTATTTATTAATTATAATGATAATTAATCAATTATAATTTATAATTAATTATCGATTAACTATAATTAGTAAATTAATCATAATTATAATTAATGGA
>NW_021555639.1:0-223 GCF_001605985.2 Dendrobium catenatum
TACTCGACATAAATCGAAAAAAAATATATGCAAGATATTTTGATTGGTTAAAAAAATTATTAGATTTATTTTGATATCGTGTAATATAAACTCATATACATTATTAATTTCAAATCAAATTGAAGGCTCGTCACTCTTTTTTTTTTACAAATTATATTAAAATAAGTTTGGATTTATTTTGAGATTAGTATTATATTTAAAATTTATGTTATATTGATCTCAA
>NW_021555640.1:0-425 GCF_001605985.2 Dendrobium catenatum
CGAATGAAGCAACTTCTTCGAAACCATTTCTTGCCTACTGATTTTGAGCAGATGCTCTACTTACAGTACCAGCAATGCGCCCAAGGCCAGCGCCCGGTCAGCGAATATACAGAGGAGTTCTATCGCCTGAGCGCTCGAAACAATCTTCAGGAGTCAGAAACTCAGCTGGTGGCTCGGTACATCGGAGGCCTTAAGGAGGCACTCCAAGACAAGTTAGAATTGAATTCGGTCTGGACACTCAGTCAAGCAGTGAATTTCCCGCTAAAAGCGGAGACGCAGATTACGCGTCATTCACGCAGTTATTCCACCAGGAAGAGTTACAATGATTCTATTGTTGATGCCAACAGGACCTTTCAATCTGGAACCAAGAATGTCCAACCGCAACGTAATCTGCCACCTGCACCGTCCACTCAAGGAGAACCCCG
>NW_021555641.1:0-599 GCF_001605985.2 Dendrobium catenatum
GGCTCAACTTTTGTAACATTTAGTAGAGTGTATCATGAGGCACCTTTATCGTCATATCAATCATGTTGCGGATCAATGGTTGATGATTTTGATGATAGAAAATATTCTTATTTCTCTACGACTGCCTTATATACTGACATTTCAAGTTCACACGATCGGACTGCAATTTAGAATCAGCTCAAGATTGGGTAGACTAGGTCTGAGTCAGTTTGTACTTTTTTCGTTTCTTGAGTCTATTGTATTTGGTGTGGCTCCTGATGTTTTATAACTTGGAAGATTTCTGACTGTTCCCTAGAGTTTACTGTTTTTGGTAACATCGTTTGGGACGATTTTATATCGTCCTGGACGATCAGATCAAAAGCAAAAACCCTAATTAGGGCATCCTCGTTAAAGCAGACGTTATTATGCAAAACACATCGTCATGGACGATTTTGTATCGGCCAGGACGATAGGCTCAATTCAAAAAGAATTTGCCGCCAAATATAATTAGAAATAACCTATTTTTGGACATCGTCCAGGACAATAAAATATCTTCCAGGACGATCCAGGTCAATTTTTCCAATTTTTCTTTGGAATTTAATTAAAGCAATTATGACTTG
>NW_021555642.1:0-238 GCF_001605985.2 Dendrobium catenatum
AGGAGGGAGGTCCAAGCAAGAAGAGAAGGAAGAGGAGGAGGAAGAAGCTCCTCCTCGACCACCGTCGGAACCTTGCCGGACCACCGCAGGAGCCTCGCCGGACCACCGCCGGAACATCGCCGGACCACCGCAGGAACCTCGCCGGACAACCGCCGGAATCTCGCCGGACCACCACCGAAGCCTCGCCGGAGTTTCATCCCTACGTCCTGCTTTAGGCCCGACGTTCAGTCCCTACGTC
>NW_021555643.1:0-249 GCF_001605985.2 Dendrobium catenatum
TTTTCAAAGGCTTGATTTCCAAATTCATGATCGTGATCAATTACTTTGATATATTATTCCATAAAATACTTTTATGGAACCAAGTATTAAAAAGATCTCTTTTTCTTACGCAATTATATTTTTTTTAATTTAGATCATTGCTTTCAAACGACGGTTTGCCCTAGAGAAGTTTGAGGTAGAGCTAACAGGATGGGTTTTTCTACCATTTTTTCAGATTTTGACGATATAAACTCATTAATTCTTACAAAT
>NW_021555644.1:0-212 GCF_001605985.2 Dendrobium catenatum
TTCTTCTTCAAAGTATAGGTGTGAGATATATGTCAAAATAATCCATAATTATTACATTTAACTTTGAAAATAGATTCCTAATTCTAATACTATTCATTTATCTATTCAAGGATTGCATAAATTTAGGATACAAAATAGGATTAGTAAAATCTTCAAGTCTAGGGTGTATCCTACTTTTCTCGAGAGCTTTTATCTTCAATTTGTAAAATAAA
>NW_021555645.1:0-405 GCF_001605985.2 Dendrobium catenatum
ATAACCAGTATTTCGTGGTGCCATTTGGCGGCAAAACCACTCGGTTCAGAGGGCCCCAAGTTATAACCGTTTATCCTGCGGTGCCATTTGGCGGCAGGCCGCCAGTTAGAGGACATGTACCACGTCCTTACTGGTAGGAGACTATTTTGAGAATGGATCCTAGTGATATTTTCGACTAGGCATTTGGCTCTTTATGAGCTGAAGTAATTTTTATATTTGTCCACCTCGGCAAACTGCTACGGATGGTGGATGGATTTTGCTTTAAGCATTTGACAGTTGGATTTCAAATTTTAAATATTTTTGGATTTTTTGGATTTGTGGAATTTGGATTTTGAATGGGCTTTTGGGAGACATTTGAAAAATGCTCAAAATTAACCCATCCAGTTGAGATTTGCATTCAACACG
>NW_021555646.1:0-201 GCF_001605985.2 Dendrobium catenatum
TCTTTTAAAAATTTGGCTTGAAATGTTCAGCATTAGTTTATGTGATCTTCATTGCTTTTTTTTTTTTAAAAAAAAATGTGATCTTCATTGCTTTATTATTGGCATATTTAAATATTAGGGTTTAGTATTCTTTCTATATCTACCATCGGAAGAAGGCAAAATAAAAAAAAAATAGCATAATATTTTTTTTTTTAATTTCAT
>NW_021555647.1:0-358 GCF_001605985.2 Dendrobium catenatum
CAAATAGTGATTTCAAACCAAATGAACCCCAAATTGAATGCAACAACCTCCAGCAAGTTTCAAATATTAAAACAAACCCGTTGGACCTATTCCCAGACTTTGGGTCAATCTGGTTGACCAAGTCAACCTAGTTGACCTAAGAGGTCCATTAAGGGACCAAATAGGTGTTTTGACCTAATTAATTTCCTTGAACCTTCAAAATACATTCAACAAACTCAAAACCATATTTCAAACTTGTTGATCCCAAAATTGGACATTTGTCCCAACCAATAGCTAACTCAGTCAATTGAACCCAAGTCTGGTCAAACTTGACCTATTTTATTCAAATCACCACACATAATCAAATCAATGTCATAAA
>NW_021555648.1:0-205 GCF_001605985.2 Dendrobium catenatum
AGGTCCACTTGCAGCCTAATATGGGTTGATTTGGAGGAGGAGGTACGAGGGACCATGTCCCTTGCTGCTGAAGAGCCATGAATTCAGTGGACATGGCGTCACGCCATTGGGAAGATTGAGCAGCTTGATTGTAAGAGACGAGAACAAAAGGTTTAGTGATAGTTGCGGAAAGATTGAAAATTTTCCTTGGCACAGAGATTCCAGA
>NW_021555649.1:0-206 GCF_001605985.2 Dendrobium catenatum
CGCCCGTGGGAAACTCGGTCCTACATCTACTAAACCCTATTCAAATTATTATATCGGGTGGGGGAAACCCGTGATTAGGTCATGTATATTACTACCTATCGAGGTATGTTGGTGATAGCCTCTATCCTCAATGGTTAGTCATATGCACGATCCATGGATCAGCCTGAGTTTGTGTTAGGCTCTTTTAAGGATTATAAAAATTCTTC
>NW_021555650.1:0-433 GCF_001605985.2 Dendrobium catenatum
GAGTACAGCCGGCCTCCTCTCTGCAAGCAAGAAGCCTCACGCCTCTAGTCTCTCTACCCCGAAATCAACCCAGACGAAGCCCAGGATCTCCCGTCCAGAGCAGTTCACGAAGTTTGTTGCCTCCCTTTCTTTCGTGAAACCAGCCCTCAACGGATCCTCCTCTCCATTCGCATAAAGCTGTACAAACCCCGTCTCCCACTCCCTCTACTCTCTGTTCAAACAATACAGGTGAAAACCCCAAGTTCTCCCCAGCCAGCCCGCCTTCCTCCTCTCCTATTCGAACTGCCTCCCCCTCTCTTAACTCTCGCGATCTCCCTCAGCAAAACCGAACCCAAGGCCTGCTCTTCCTGTCTCAGCAATTCACACGAAGTCCCTCTCCTTCTTCCGCCAATTTCTAGTTCGTGAGAAGCTCCAGCAAAAGAAGCCCACGATC
>NW_021555651.1:0-387 GCF_001605985.2 Dendrobium catenatum
GCCAGGGATTCAGGTTCAGTCGTTCTGACCCATCACTCCTTATTCTAAACACCAATAACACTCAGATTTTTCTCCTAATCTACGTCGACGACATTCTTATTACAGGAAATGACGAAGGCATCATCCGGAATCTGCTGTCCGCCCTACAGTCCAAATTTGCACTCAAGCAACTGGGAGAAATCTCCTTGTTCCTTGGCATTCAGATCATCAAACAGCCAACCGGAATTTTTCTGTCCCAGCGTCACTATGCCGAACGTCTCCTTCAAGACGCCGGTCTCCTGGACAGCAAACCTGCTTCAACACCCATCTCTCCGAAGACGCAGCAAGCTCAAAATGATGATCAACCATTCCATGATCCAACCCTCTACCGCCGACTAGCCGGCTCAA
>NW_021555652.1:0-380 GCF_001605985.2 Dendrobium catenatum
TTGGTGTTATCCTCTACTGATCACGTGATTACTGAAGTGAGTCATAAGGAGATGAATACTGTGCCGACGGGCAAAGAGTGACGACTCTTTTTACAAAGCCAACAGATTACTAACATCGATACTAACATTGAAAAACGCCTTAATAGCCAGTGATTGTGCTTGTTAAGTAAGACTACTGTATTGTATTGCATGCGTACATAAATGTTCTTATGATTTCTTGATGGATTTACTGATTTATTGATATCGATTGATTTATTGATATAGAATTGATTTATCGATATTGAATGAATTTAACGGATTTACGGGTTTACTGTTACTATACGATTTTATTGACATGGCATATGGTACATGTCACTGGACATTGATACTGATACTGATAT
>NW_021555653.1:0-527 GCF_001605985.2 Dendrobium catenatum
GAGACGGGTGTTATAAAACTTTATGCATAATATGATTTCTATATGTTCTTTGAAAATTATGAAAAATACATGTTTAAGGAAAAAGGATAAATGAAAATTATTGCATCAAGGAAAGAGGTTTAGAAAATGTTTTTTTTTTATGCACTGATACGAAATTTTATAAGTTTAATGATCCTTCCATGCTTTCATATGAAACTGATTTATATTGATTTTATGCAAATTTTTATTTAAAGACATGATTTACCTGCTGAGCCTTAGCTTATTCCTGGTTTTGGAAATATTTTCAGGAGAGAAATAATGGCTGCACGACGACCTTATACTTATCGTCGTAGGGGACCTCAGGACGAAGAAAGGTTCCTTTTTGTTTTTATGTTTTAAGTCTAAGTTGAGTTTGTATCTGAGTATGAACAATAAGTGAAGTTTATTTAATTTGATGTGTTGAAAGTTTTTATTGGTCTTGAGATATTTGAACAGGTTTGGAACTATCTGAGTTTAATGTTGTTAGTGGCTCTTTCTTGTATTGGATG
>NW_021555654.1:0-207 GCF_001605985.2 Dendrobium catenatum
TAATTAATCATTTGGTTATAATTAATTATGGCTAATTATAAAAAAAAGAGAAACTCTTTTCTCCCTCGATCCTCGAGCCAACGCCGCCGACAGACGCCAAGGTATAATCACTCTAAACCTTAAAATTCCGAGAGCTCGTTTCGATGCAGGCGACGAGACAAAACGACCATCTATACACGCTTTTCTTAGCGTGGTAGGAGGACGTGC
>NW_021555655.1:0-227 GCF_001605985.2 Dendrobium catenatum
GTTTTTCATGTGGCATGCTAGGACACATTTCACACACCTGCACAATTCACCATAGTACACATTGGGTGTGGAGACCTAAGGTGCATAATCCACAGCATACCACACATGCATTGCATTCCTCTTTTCATAAGAAGGAACCCAAAACCTGCTTGGGTTCCTAAAACTAACATTTGAGAGTTTTTGCAGGAATGCTCTCATAAAAGACCTCGTGAGAGTATGTGGTACCT
>NW_021555656.1:0-319 GCF_001605985.2 Dendrobium catenatum
GACCCCAAAGTTTTTTCTGAACTATGGGATTGGTCTGCTTTTTATGATCTGGTGCAGCATGTTAACTGTCCCCAGATAGAAACTGCAGATCCAGTATTTAATGATTTATTGGACATTAGGTGGTGTGTGATACAGGTATTGTCGGTTGTTATGCGAACAAGTGATAGAATTATTGCTAATCTTGGCATGGGGGCAGAGGAAGCTTTTATGTGCTTACTTCGGTTAGTCATGCCTACATTACTTTGGAGTTCTTACCTTTATAAGATATCTCTGATAACCTTGTTGTCATGATAACTTCTTCATTTCCTACTTGCAGCTG
>NW_021555657.1:0-322 GCF_001605985.2 Dendrobium catenatum
AGTAAATTAGGTGATTTAAAAGAAACTATTCCTAAGGGCCAATGAATCCCTCCGCAAGGAAGTTCTTCAGATCCAATACAGATCGAATTTCTTAAGATTCAAGAACAACTGCAATTATGTACCGAGAGATACGAGTTTAAGAAGCGTTCACTTCTAGCCGAGTTTAATCGAGAAAAGGAGATAATTGAACAAAAGTATGCTATTTTGATCTTGGAATCAGAAATGCCGGATCTCCAAAATTCTGAAGTCAACTCTTCAGGAGATGAGCTCTTTCAACCGGATGAGAATCTGATGTAGACAAGGGGGGGGGGGGGGGGGGGGT
>NW_021555658.1:0-354 GCF_001605985.2 Dendrobium catenatum
AACATCACAATTAAAAGACAGTTTTTAAGAAAAATATATTATATATATTCATCAATACAGAGCATTATGTCCATATAGTGTATTCATTATCTTTATCTAAGTGATTGAATATCCATGATAACTATTTTTATTTGAGCAAGATAACTACTATAATTTTAGTAGATAGTACTAGTAAATTGCACTTAAGCATATCTTCCTCATTAGATGATACTCTACTCTATCACTATATTACTTTATTCAGCATATATAAATGTGTATATTAAGTGTAATTTTAATAATTTTTAGATTTAAGAAAACCTAAGCATTGTTAAGGATTGATAGTGCCTTAAAGCATTTTATAATTCTATAGGTAAC
>NW_021555659.1:0-229 GCF_001605985.2 Dendrobium catenatum
AGGGATCATGTATCCAAGGGAGAAATTGAACTCACAGATGTTTCAACTGAAAATCAACTTGTAGAAATTTTTACAAAACTTTTAGCCTTTGATACATTCAGTACTTTAAGAACACGGCTTGGTGTTATTGATTTGAATGTCTAAACAAAATGTCTTTGCAACATTGATATTTATATTTTCTAAGTGTATTTGTTTTTGTTTTTGTGAAATTTTGTGTGTTTTGAATGAA
>NW_021555660.1:0-246 GCF_001605985.2 Dendrobium catenatum
GCCAATCTCCCTCTCCAAGGGATCTCTCCAAAGCTCCCCAAGAACTCTCAAAGGCTCTCAAAAACACAAGTGCAGGGAGAAATCTCAATAATCATTCATTAACTTGAAATAGAACAAAGTGGGGCTTTAAATAGCCTCATACAAATGACTCAAAACAAAAAGACATAGATGCCCTTTGAGCTTACATATGACAACTCCCATAAGAGGGATACAACGGGAAATAATAAAACCACATAAGCAAATAAC
>NW_021555661.1:0-1398 GCF_001605985.2 Dendrobium catenatum
AAAATTTATTTTACTATTTAAAACAGTTTTTAGTATAAAAATTAAAAAAAATTTATTAAAAAAATTATTTTAAGAAGCAGTAAAAAAATTGTTCCAAACAAAGTCTTAAACTAATATGATACTGTGTATTTTTTGGTCCATAAAATTAGGAGTTGTGGGAGTCAATTATAGCAGCTAAAAGCCATGTAGCAGAATGCTTAGGTTTGAATTTAAAAATTCATGGAGCCTGCTCAATGAATTCGGGCTTAAACAGCCAGCCCAATTTGACGTAGGCCGGCCCATGGATTTATAGCAGATTCATTTCCGGTAGGATTGACTGCTCACTATTGCCTGGTTACTCCCGTTCACCTCTAAGCTTATGGAAATATAGGCCAACTTGAAGTGCTAAAAGTTTCTCTCTTAGCCACCTAAAGTCTTAGATAAGGTCAAAGTAGCATGATTATCATGTTCTTGATGTTTTTTAATGATATTTTGTTATTACCTAGTTTGTTATCTTAACAGTGGTGCTCTCGTTAATCTCTCATCGGTACTCCGTCTTTGACTCATCTCCTTTCTATGTCTCTCACATTAGATATAGGTCGATTCTAATATTCTTATGTGTTCAAAATGTTCATAGTTGGTCTATGTTCCTGCGAAATAATCATGTATACAATTTTCGTTGTTAGATAAATAGATATTATAGATGGACTACTCGAAGAGAGGAATTGAGATATAGGTTGGAGAATCTTCAACCGATCACTAGGAAGACAACGGTGACTACGATCACTCTCCGGGGTGCGATGTACATTTGATCTATGGGATAAATGAAGGATGTGTCAGTCAGAAACTAAATCTAGTCGAGGCCGATTTGCCCTGTTTAACCTACTTAAATGTTCGTATTCAAGTTTGGTTTGATTTCGAACATGTATTTTTTCATTAGAAATTAATTTTTGCGAGATTTGACCTCCATTTGAGGATTGTTTATAAAAGTCTAAGTCGTTCAAGTTTGGTTTGTCTTCAAACCTAGTTTGAGCCGGGATTTGAAACTCATGTGAGAAATTGGTTTACTTGTACATCCAAAGAGCTTGCACAGGTAGTGTTGAAGAAAAGAAAATTTTTTACTTGAGCTTGCTGGGTGTATGCATTAATGGTATCGACATCCTATGAAGTCGAAGAGCACTTTACCACGGGAGTGCTAGACCAACCATTGATGACGTGTGAAAGGGAAGAGGAGTTCGTGATGAGAGCTTGAGGGCAGGCATTGACAAACTATAGACAACGTGCTAAGGATAATTGGAGTTTGTGATAGGAGCTGGGGGGGTTTTTGAGATGCGAAGGAGAAGAGGTGTTCATGACAGGAAGGATTGACGATGACAAGCAATGGAGAAGAGGAATGTGATTGGAGCACTTGAGCCATAC
>NW_021555662.1:0-467 GCF_001605985.2 Dendrobium catenatum
AGAGGGGAAAAAGTCCCCAACTTATCCTTAGCATCTCTTTCAGCTCTCTTACTCCTAGGAGCCAATTTAATAGGACCAAGCCCTTTAAGTTGATTGGAGCCTTTCCTTTTCAAATTAGAAGAATTATCTTTCTTCATTATATCCTCTTTAACAGCCAATCCAACAGGTTGTGTAGAGTTTACAGCCTTCAAACAATCTCTGTTAACAGATTCCAGAATACTTCCAGTGTTTACAATTTCTCCTTCCTCCAGCTGATTGTCTAGGAAATTGAATTTATTACTAACATCAATATTAGGTAAATTAAGAGATACTTCATTTACCTTTGATCCAATAGCAGCATTCACCAATTCTGACTCCTGTCGAGGTTCCAAATCTTTCTTTTCATGATCAATTGAATTCCCTGAATTTATCATATCCACCTGTTTCCAATTCATCTTGCCATTCTTCACTAAGCTTTGATTAGGATT
>NW_021555663.1:0-251 GCF_001605985.2 Dendrobium catenatum
TGAGCGGCCTGGATGTTGTCGCGTGTCCCCTTCATCGTCGCGATTTTATTTCGATGCTTTGGATTGTGCCACGTAGCCCACCGCTGCCTCAAATTGATTTTAATTAATAAAAATTAATTTTAAATATTATTTAATCACAAAATTTAAAAAAAATTATGTAAAAATAAATATTAACCCAAAATTAATGTATAATTACTCATTTTTCTCAAGATTTTATCTTCTTTAATCTAAAAAAAAAAATGAGTTATAGA
>NW_021555664.1:0-323 GCF_001605985.2 Dendrobium catenatum
GAAAAATTAAATCCGACTTTATTAGAAAGAAATTTGGATTTGAATGGTGAGTTGATTTGAACCCAATAATGTATCAATTTGATCGAAAATAAATTAGATTGAGTCGATCGATATTGACGAATCACAAATCGGGTTTGATTTGAGTTCGTTTTGGAGTTGAATTGAAACTAGATCGAATTGATTTTGATTTGAATTGAATGGTTTGATTTGAATTGAATGGTAGGTTTTAGTCGATGCTACGTCAATGGGTATCCACCTAAGAGAAATCTTATGGATGCGACATCTACGCTAGGCTACGAAAAACCTAAGCACTAGAGATTGAT
>NW_021555665.1:0-232 GCF_001605985.2 Dendrobium catenatum
ATAATTTATTAATTTAAAAAGTAAAAAAAAAGTATAAAAAAAAATTAAGAACATTTTTAAATTTATTAATTTGTGCCCCCAATAATAATATTTTCCGGCTCCGCCCCTAGTACACGTGTCAATCAAATAATAAAAAAGTTTATGAGAGAGTGTCGATCTTACGAGAAAGTGTAATGCTTCACACAATTATTCTAGTACTACTTATTTCAAGCTGCAAAAAATATCCTATGTG
>NW_021555666.1:0-292 GCF_001605985.2 Dendrobium catenatum
CAAATGGTATGAAGTCAATAGGGTGATTAGAGAAAATTGCCTAACATATCATGTTGCTAGAGTTTCAGGAATGACAAAAAATGCTCGAATCTTTCATCACATTCTTTGATCTTCAATCATTCCTAAAGCTGGTGATAGGATCAATATTACCCCACTCCTTTCTATTGTGACCTTTTTGATTATGAATCGTAAGCCTATCTATGAAGCTCAACTTATTCTAGACCATCTTTATGGGCTTTCAGAAATTGGGCGTGCAGAACAGAAGAGAAAAAGGAACATCTCATTAGGACAC
>NW_021555667.1:0-543 GCF_001605985.2 Dendrobium catenatum
AGGTAGTCGACCCAACCTGATAGAAGGATCCTTATCAGTAGCCATGGGTTACTTCGTCCAAGGGGATCTTGTAGAGACGGGGTGAATACTTGCCTAAAGGGAAAATTTTGAATCCACCATAGCTAATAGAGGATTTTGTGCTCTATCAATCATATCCTATTGATTTATATCTCAAGGATTTGATGCCACTAAGGAATGTATCGGTGCTGGAAATAACCGGTATTTTGTGGTGCCATTTGATGGCAAAATCACTCGGTTCAAAGGGCCCCGGGTCATTGAAAGTGCTCAGATTGCACTTGAAAGTTTGTTAGGGATGTTAGGCCCTATAGAACTGGCCCAAGACTAATTTAAAGAGAGGTGAATTGGAAAACTTGAAAACCAAAGATAAAACTCCATCCAAAATCACCACAAATAAATGCGGTAGAAAAATAAATGCAGAAGCGATAATAAGAAAAGAACACACCGTATTTATAGTGGTTCGGTCAAACCTTGACCTACGTCCACCTTTTGGAGGCACCCTCCAAGTATTGCACTAAAACAAGT
>NW_021555668.1:0-240 GCF_001605985.2 Dendrobium catenatum
ATTTTCGTACAACGCTAAGACGATAAACTTTATATTTTTCTACCGCCACGAATACTCCTGGACACAACACTTCTAAATATAATTTTTTAAAATAATTAAAACTATTGTCAAATGAAATTATGATAATTTTTGAAAAATTAAAATAGTATGCAATTCTTTCTTGTGAAGCTTTAATTTTAAATTTTAGATGAATAGTATATATAAATTATCATTAAATTTGCTCGAACGTGCTGAATAAAA
>NW_021555669.1:0-239 GCF_001605985.2 Dendrobium catenatum
CATCCCTTGGTGGTCCGGCGGTGGTGCGGCAGTACTACGGCGGTGGTCGAGGAGGAGCTAGGCAGTTGGAGCTTTCTTCATTCTCTTCCTTTTTCTCTCTTGGCTTCCTCCCCTCTCTTGAGAAATGAGGGCTATATTTATAGATTTTCTGGAGTGGCACAGCTTGTAAATAGGTGTGAGATCGGGGGCAAATGTGGAGTGGTTGAATGGATGGCTGATATTGAATCCCACGATTGTGC
>NW_021555670.1:0-230 GCF_001605985.2 Dendrobium catenatum
ATTGTTGGTGGTGATTTGATTTTGAAAATCAAAGAATATTTCCTCCAAATCGATTTTTAATTGACCGACTTCGCCTTCCAAAACGTCCACCTTCTTTCCAGCTATCGCTCTTCTAACGGATCCCCAAAATTCTTCTTCCGGAGACGATAAACTTGCTGAAATTTCAGAATTTCAGCCGCCGGTTGTCCCAAATCGATGCTCTGATACCAATTTGATAGGAAATACTTGGT
>NW_021555671.1:0-243 GCF_001605985.2 Dendrobium catenatum
AAAAAAACTTGAGTGTAATGCATATAAATGGTCAGCGAAGAGCACATTCTCAATGATATTTGTTAAGTTCTTAATTAGTAAAATTTATGTCATGCAATTATATCTGTTTATTATTTTATTTTTGAAGCTTTGCGTATTAATTTTCTGAATAAAAAATAATTTGAGGACACGCGTAATTCTCCCTAATTTATTCTGCGAAATCTGATGGGGTGTATGTTAAAATTCGTAGCATTTGGACGATAT
>NW_021555672.1:0-248 GCF_001605985.2 Dendrobium catenatum
GATCATCCTTTTTTTTTAATGTTAGATGTTCTTCGCTGCTTGTTTTCACGCGCAAACAATGAGAATAAAATTTTCATGACTTATTGTTATGTGCATTTAGGGATGCCAACGAATTGAGTTGAGCAGATATTTATTCGTATTTGAGCTCGTTTGTTAATAGTTTGCTCAAGTTTGATTCAAGTTCAATTCAAACTTTCTTGTTTTATGTTCAAGTTTAATTCGTTTAAAATGATATATGTTCAAATTTA
>NW_021555673.1:0-492 GCF_001605985.2 Dendrobium catenatum
CCTAAGTTTAACAATTGAACATCCCGTCTAGGCTTAGGATCTAAAACCTAGTCTTTCCTCTTCATTCACTTAACCTAAAATTAAGTGAATGATCACCCCTCTTTGAATACCAAATATTCAAATACCTCCTATGAAATTTTGTAACTCTCTAAGTTACATTTTCTTCCTTTAACACCAAAGTTGTACGAAGCTTATCAAATCATTTATTTATTGAAATACAAACCAATAAGTAATCCCTTAGACATAAGACTCAAATCCTAGTCTTCATAATTTGCTTAGTTACTAATTAAGCAAATGAATACCCCTTCTTGGACACCAAATGTCAAGGAAATCTCTTTCAACATGCAATCCAAATGTTGCTTGTTGCTTCTTTCTTCTACAACTTGAGAGTTGTATAAAGCCCTCTCATCCTCCTAAGCCCAAATCTTGGAGAATGGTCATCCCCCCCTTTGAACACCAAAAGTTCAAGGGCACTCATGAATGTGGAATCTA
>NW_021555674.1:0-628 GCF_001605985.2 Dendrobium catenatum
TAGAAGACCGACGAAGGTTTGTCGACGAGCAGGAGTCTGACGACGAGTAGAAGTATTCTAGCGAGCAAAATTCTGAAGTCGAGTAGAAGTCTACTGACGAGCAGAAGTCTGACGTCGGGTAGAAGTCTGCTAACGAGCAGAAGTCCTACGTCAAGGAGAAGTCCGCTGAGGAGCAAAAGTCCGACGTCGGGTAGAAGAGCGACGAAGGTTTGTCAACGAGTAGAAAGTCCGACGACGAGTAGAAGTCTGCTAATGAGTAGAAGTCTCACGTTGGGTAGAAGTCCGCTGACGAGCAGAAGTCCGACGTCAAGGAGGAGAAGTCCGCTGAGGAGCAAAAGTCCGATGTCAGGTAGAAGAGTGACGAAGGTTTATCGATGAGCAGGAGTCCGACGACGAGTAGAAGTATGCTAGTGAGTAGAATTCTGACGTCAAGTATAAGTCTGCTGACGAGCAGAAGTCCGACATCGGGTAGAAGTCCGCTGACGAGCAGAAGTCCTACGTCAAGGAGAAGTCCGCTGAGGAGCAAAAGTCCGACGACATTAACCTGTGTGGAAGAGGTTGACAGAATCCACTAAGGATGTAGGACCTTTTCGAGGTTGTATGTCGAAGCCTTTGCTCGACGACGTTA
>NW_021555675.1:0-218 GCF_001605985.2 Dendrobium catenatum
AATCTGTAAGGGGCGGAGGATGTGTGCAGAAGGGTGCAGATTGTCTCAGTGATGTGCCGATGCTTATGCTCGGCAATTCCGTTTTGTTCCAGAGTATAGGGGCATGAGGCCTGATGAATAATACCGTTAGAGAGAAGAAAATTTGAGAAAGCTTGATTCATATATTAAGTTCCGCCATCTGTACGAAAAATTTTGATTTTCTGGTTTGTATATGTCTC
>NW_021555676.1:0-257 GCF_001605985.2 Dendrobium catenatum
TCCAGAACAATCAACTAAATGTCCATAGGCAAACTGCCCTTATTACAACTCAGATATGCAGAAAATAAAGTGGCCGGGCACCACTGCTAATAACCCGGATTTCTAAGCCTATGACAGACGCCAACAACTTTGAGTGGGATATTGAGTCTTCAATCTTCAGACTTATGGATATCTTCTCCTTGGACTCTTTGGATCTCTCCTCCTTAGACTCCTTGGATCTATCCTCCTTGGACTCCTTGGATCTCTCCTCCTTGGAC
>NW_021555677.1:0-268 GCF_001605985.2 Dendrobium catenatum
CCCAAAATTTTCCTAATTTTTCTTGAATTTTAAGAAATTTTTTGGAGATTTTTTTTGTCCAAAATATCCCAAAAAACACATCTTTTCGGCTAGTGGGACTCGCTTAAGGCGGCGGAGAAAAACCGCCGAAACCAGCACACCGATCTGTGGGCGTGTTACGCTGATCGTGGGTGGCGGGATGCGGCATCGCAGCAGCTATGCGATCGCCGGAAAAATAGCGGAGTGGGGGCTGGCGGAACGCGGCACCGGCATTAGCCGCGAAGAAGGC
>NW_021555678.1:0-1469 GCF_001605985.2 Dendrobium catenatum
TAACCTTGTGAATCTCTCACAAACCCCTCACTTGATCACTCACTCTTCACTCTTACAATCTCTCCCAAACTCTCACACTCAATGATCCCTCTCAAGAGAAAACAACTCCAAATGCATTTGTAATAGTTTATAGGACTCTTTATATATAAAGGACATAGAAAACCGTCCAAAAAACTACTAAAATCATGTTTTTCTGCGCAGTGGACAGTCCCGTACGAAATTGAGTTAGTACGGACGAACTGAGTAAAAAACTGTCCCGTACGAACTATTTGTTCATTTGTACAAACCAATTTCATCCTGGACAAAATTGGTTCGTCCCGGGACGAAAAATTTCGTCCGGTACGAACAGTTATATCAAAAGTCGGTTCCGAAAACTGCATAACGTTGCCAGAAACTGCCATAGTCGGTTCCCATCGTCCTGGACGAACTGGACTTCGTCTGGACAAAATTTTTACAGTGAGAAACTTATTCTGGGACGAAAAATGATTTCGTCTAGACGATCATTCCTTAGAAAAAATTTTCAGTTCAGTTCATGTCTGTTCCATTGCTCTTACAAAGAGATAACTGATCTGATCGTCCCGTACGAACAATGTTCGTCCCGTACGATCAGTACAAAATTTTTTTCAATATCTCCTTTAAGTGTGTGTAAATTTATTCACTCAATTACAATCACTCACTCTCAAATTTAATTCAAATAAAAGTACAAGCTTCAAATCCACAAAGTATCTTATGCTGAATTTGATTTGAAGTCTTCGTAGTCTGGGGTTCGATTTTCCTGAAATATTAGTACACACAAAAGCAAAAACAAATCTTCCAAAAAATGTTAGGAGATAACAACACATAAAACAATAATATTTGGAATCATCAAAACTATACAAGTTGTAAGAATGTAAAACATGTAAATAGCAACTTTCCTAACAATTACCCCCTCTATAATATTATATTCAGAATAAAGTATAAATCTATCAAGGTAAATCTATATAGAGTTATCATAGATTCCGATTATATTTCATAGCCAGCTGACTAAACATCATATATATTGTTAGGGCTGTCAAAGTCAAGTAATGGGTCCTGAATTGACCCGACAATGTTCGACCCAACCCGTTTGGTTGATTTTTTGGACCCTCGGGTCAACCCAAACCTGATCCGTTCACAAGTTTATTCAACCAAATCCCGTAAATGGGCCACCACCGGCCTGCTTTTCATGCACCTATTCAGCCAAATCCCATAAATCGTCAGCCGCCGACCTGACTTTCGCGCACTTATTTGGCAAATCCCGTAAATCGGCCGCCAAGCCCCCCACGGCGTTGTCGGCCTCCATTCTCACCCGATTATTCAGCCCAAATCCCATAAATTAGTCGTCGTTAATCGCGACGGGACTCACACTACGCGACTCACATCACTCATGGAGCGATTCTCAGGTCAAAATCGAGTTAGTTTTGAATTTCCGGATCAACCCAAATCCGACC
>NW_021555679.1:0-1827 GCF_001605985.2 Dendrobium catenatum
CTCACACCTACAACTTCTAAAAGATATAGCATGAATCGAAGAATAAGTTTGACATATCAATTGCTCATCTTTGAACACACGAAGCCATCTATGGCTAGCAACAACCATTTCCCCATTCCAAAAGCACTAAAATATCATTTGACACACAAATAAATACAATGAAACTAAATAAAATAGAATGATAGGGAATGCTCCCTCAAGCTCATGTTAACTGAAATCAAACCATTTCAACTTCATACATTAGCTAGATGAGGAGAAGAAAGAGGGCAAGATGAAGAAGAGAAAGAATAGAAGAAGAAAGAAGAAGAAGAAGAAGAAGAAGAAGAAAGAAGAAGAAGAAGAAGAAGAAGAAGAAGGTAGGAGAAGAAGGGAGAAATACTTACCTTGCAAAGAAGAGGATTTCGAGTAGCTTCCGGCGCCGGGATCGGTCCAGGCGGCGTCGAGATCGGTCTCTCTTAGTTCACGCGAGAGAGGGAGAGAGAGATACAGGGAGCTGAGCATGAGAGAGGGAACAGGTGTTCGGCCTCTTCCAGACTTTAGAAGGGAAGACGGGATCGAGAGTTGGAGCATCGGAGGAGGGAGAGGGATCGAGAGCTGGAGTGGGAGTTCGGGTGTGTCTCAGTGAGTCGGAGCGAATGCCCATAGCCGAAGTCTTTGTCTTGAGGAAATACATGCCATCACCGAGAAAGGAAGCCCGCCAATTCGCGTCATCGTGGAAACAGCTTTGCTCTTCGCTCGACGCCTGCTTACATCGCAGAAATCTTCTGAATAACGGAATTTTGGCCGAATCACAGATCTCGCTCGATCGTAACCGTCGGTGCAATTTTCGGATTAAGGAAGTGAATTCAAATATCTTGAAAAGTCGAATGTATCTTAATAGGATCGAATTGAGCTGAATCAAATCGAATTCAGCTAAGATCGGGTTAGGCTCGAGTCCAAACTTGACTCGATTCAAATCAAATTTGGTTCAAACCGACTTGGTAAAATTAATTGCATTAAATTGAGTTCAAAATAATCGATATTTAAATCAAAATCGGGCACGACGCGACTAGAATAAACTAATCGAGTCTAATTGAACACAGTCGAGTTTAATCCGGCTCGAGTTGGGTCGATTCAAGCTCGAATAGGACCTGACGAAGTTCGATTAGATCGATCGAAGGTGCTCGAGTGGACTCGAGCGAAAAACGAGGTCAACAACGATCAATCCAAAAACCTTAGTTATTCCTGGACGATCAAACATCGGCCAACTTTTATTCAGGGAAATATTATGGGCATTATTTAATGATTTATACTAATCATACATGATGATATGAATAAAAACTTTCTGATCGTCCCAAATCGTCTTGGAAGATTGAGCTAAATTTATACTTATCGTATAAGTCATCCTGGATGATAAAGTCAGTTTGTTGCAATTAAGAGCTATTCTAAAGCTCTTCTATTTAAGACCTCTTGTTCTTTTCAAGAGAGTAGCTTTTGCTGTTGTCCTGACCTAAGAGAGCCAAGAGGAGAGGGAGAGCAAGGAAGAGAGAGAGAAGATCTTGTGAGGGGGAGTTTGTGAGGGGGAGTTTGTGAGGGGTTTCACAAAGGTTGCTCCAAGTAAGGATCCGTCGTCATCTTCTCTAGTCATTATCCATAATTCCTTGGGGATTTTAGAGAGATCTACTTCAGTATCTGATAAAGGTTCTCTGTCTACTTCAAGAGGAAGCAAAAGGAGTTATGTTATCTACCTACTTCTGGAGGAAGCAAAAGGAGTTAGGTTCTCTGGCTCATCTTGGTTGGTGAAAAGGAGATTTATATAGGCTTATCCACCTTACTGTGGGGGTAAAA
>NW_021555680.1:0-225 GCF_001605985.2 Dendrobium catenatum
GTTCGGCAGACACGGGATTTGGCCGGAGAAGCGCATGGAAGGAGAACATTACCTTCACTACACGCGAGCTCCTGTTATTGCGTCCCGATCAAAGTGTCGTAACCTCCGATCCCACAGACAGGGAATGCCGTCGAAAGAGCAAAGTCGAACGGCACAGAGGAGTCGGGCAGAGGCGTCGGGGAGCTTGGCTTCGGGTAGGTTGATCTTTCCTCTCTCTCTCTCTCT
>NW_021555681.1:0-343 GCF_001605985.2 Dendrobium catenatum
AGCCCATTCTGAGGTCTCTAACCCCAGAATCTGAATTTAAATCCAAAGGCTATAAAACCTTCAAATATTTACAGCCCATGCCACTGAACCTAACCCCTTGAGGATTTTGATCTTGGAGCACTTATCAAAGCCTCCATTCACTTCCAGACTCTTGATCTTAACCCACTGAGCATTAAACTGCATTTTTTAGATCCATTTTTTACCCTAGTTGACCCATAGGTCAAAATTGACCAAAATACCCTTATGGGATTTCAAATGGCCATTTCAAATCAAATCAATTTCAAACTCTTTGAAACCACTTCCAATAAATTTCAAATGTTAAACTCAACTTGTTGAACTCAAA
>NW_021555682.1:0-283 GCF_001605985.2 Dendrobium catenatum
CTTGAGAGTGATGAAAATAGTTTTGATGATTCTGATTCATTTTTGTAATTTAGAATTGTAGAATTTTAATATTTTGTAATAATTTTACTGTTTAGAAATGATATTATATTTTGCGACCTTGTCTTTTATTAACTATTTTTTGTAATTCATTAACTGCTTCTAGTAATTCATTAGCTACTTTATTAGCTGCTTCATTAACTGCTTTATTAACTGCTTTTCAATGGTTTAGTTATTATTTCCTACGCGATATTGCAGATGGATTCAGACGACGATCCTCCTCGTA
>NW_021555683.1:0-384 GCF_001605985.2 Dendrobium catenatum
GAGTACCCTGGGTGGCTATCACCTTCCCTTAATAAATAAGCCCTGATCTTCTCCAACTCCTCATCCTTCGAGCTCTCTACTTTGATTGCCTCCCAATCTAACATCAAAGGAACAGACACAACCACTGTTTGTAGTTCACCCAAACATCTGGACAAGGCATCAGCCGCCTTGTTTTCCCCGCCTGGTATGTACTGAATTTCAAAGTCATACCCAGCAATTTTGAAAGCCATCGCTGATGCTCTTTAGTCACCATCCACTGCTCCAATAAGTACTTCAGACTTCTCTGATCTGTTCTGACAATGAAATGCCTACCTAATAGGTAGGGTCGCCACTTCTGGATGGCTAAAACAATAGCCATTAATTCCCTCTCATAGACTGACTTCA
>NW_021555684.1:0-210 GCF_001605985.2 Dendrobium catenatum
TTTCCTTTTAAAACAAGTCTGATCGGCCCGGCCGATCTCCACATCGTCCTGGACGATCTGAATAAAATCCAATCAGCCTGGGATGATTTCTCAGGACGATAATTAATTTCTTGGATGATTTGCTCTCTGACTTGTGCCTTGCTTTGATTGTCCCAGGACAATCCAAAATCGGCCAGGACGATCCACTCTAGAAAATCAGTTGTATTCACT
>NW_021555685.1:0-822 GCF_001605985.2 Dendrobium catenatum
AATAGAATAAAAACACAACCTTCATTTAATTAAAAAGGCAAAGTTTGGTGAAACCCACAATTATTAATAAAGGCTCAAAAAAAATAAGACTAAGGTAATCATAATGCAATTTTCCAAAAAATAGATTAGAAGATCACAATGAGTTTATTTTACTAGAATAAGAATAATCTGAAGGAGCTTCATAATTTCAAAAATACATTGCAGAAGGTTGTTATGTTACTTCAAGAAAAGGAGAGTAGCGCAGGTGGCTTAGGTTCTGACAAGATATTAGAATTGAGTAAGAGTTTGATAAAGATGTTAAGCCTAAGTGAAATTATTCCTAAACATATCAAGGTGGTGCATTTAAAAACTAATTGCTTAATTTTAAAAATAAAGACAATATTTTTTTGGATTTTTTTTAATATTTAAAAAATAAGTAACAATTATTTTTTTTTTTAAGAAGATGCCAAAGAAATTTATTAGAAACACATTACAAACAACTAATATCCTCCTTCAACAAAGTAAAAAAAGGAGGAGGAATATTATTACAAGAAATTGCTATCTTAGCACACAAGTGAGCAACTTTATTACCTTCTCTATGCACATGCTGAAAAATAACATGGCTGAAATCTTTAAGATAAAAGAAATCCTTGGAATTCAAGCTCCCTGGTGGGAAAAATTATGTATCACCACGCAGATTTTGATTTCTCCTATTTTGTAATCGAATACTGCATTGAGAATAAAGTATGGTATCGAGAGGCCGACACAATATTCTACAATGGATTCAATATCAAAATAGGGTTTTAAAAATTGATAATTCTATAATCAAACATAGTTCAAACA
>NW_021555686.1:0-790 GCF_001605985.2 Dendrobium catenatum
CACTGTCTTACTCTCTTATTCTCTCTTGCTCTCTCTCGCTCTCTCTCACTCTCTCTCTCTCTCTCTCGCATTTCTTGTGCTCTCTATCTCTCTCTTTCGCTCTCTCTCTTGATATCTCTTGCTTTCTCTCTATCTCTCTCTCTCTAATTCTCTCTCTCTCTCTTGCTCTCTTGCTCTCTCGCTCTCTCTCTCTATCTCTCTCTCTCTCTTACTCTCTTACTTTCTCTTGCTCTCTCTTACTCTCTTACTATCTCTTGCTCTCTCTTTCTCTCTCACTCTCTCTCTCTTACTTTCTCTTGCTCTCTCTCTGTCTCTCTCTCTTTCTTCTCACTCTCTTACTCTCTCTTCTTCTCTCTTGCTATCTTGCTTTCTCTTGCTCTCTCTCTCACACTTTTTCTCTTTCTCCCTCTCTCTATCTCTCTCTCTCTCTCCTTCTTTTCTTGCTCTCTCTCTCTCTTGCTCTCTCTTTCTATCTTGCTTTCTCTTGCACTCTTCCTGTACCTCTCTCTCTCTCTCTCTCTCACTTTTTCTCTTTCTCTCTCTCTCTCGCTCTCTCTCTCTATCTCTCTCTCTTTCTCTCTCTCACTCTCATTCTCTCTCTCTCTTGCTCTCTCTCTCTGTTGCTTTCTCTTGCTCTCTTTCTCTTTCTTACTCTCTCTTACCCTCTTTCTCTCTCTCTCTTCAGCTCTATCTTGGTCTTTCTCCCTCCCCTCTCTCTTTCACTCTCTTGCTCTCTCTCTCTCTCTCTCTCTATCTATCTTGGGCGTTGATGATCACCTGGGGGCTCCAT
>NW_021555687.1:0-299 GCF_001605985.2 Dendrobium catenatum
CCAGATTAATTTAGGCATAATTGTGCTGTATCGTCCAGGACGATATGGAGATCGTCCGGGCTGATAATTTAAAATAAAGAATACATAAATTGATCATGACGGCTGATTCTTTCTGATTTGAGCCTATCGTCCTAGTCGATACACGTATCGTCCAGGACGATTTGCTTAATGACGGCTGCTTAACCAGGATGCCCTAATTAGGATTTCTATTTTTAGTTGAATCGTCCTGGCTGATAGGAACATCGTCCAGGCCGGTGTACTCAAAACAGAAAAATTCAGAAAACCCGTCAAGTGTGTGT
>NW_021555688.1:0-216 GCF_001605985.2 Dendrobium catenatum
AGATTAGAAAGTCAACTTTTTGGTCAACCGTAGTTCATTTAGGGCCCGAAACTTAGAAAATTCATAACTTTGCCTAGAAAACTCCGATTTCAGCCTACTACCTGTCTAACTACTCGTATTAAGATCTAGTATTTTCCTAAGGTGTTAGAGATCCCAAACTTAGCCTTTTTCCCATAGTAACTTTTTGGACCCTTAGCTTAGTTCCTAGGAGGACCT
>NW_021555689.1:0-494 GCF_001605985.2 Dendrobium catenatum
CGAAGTAGGGACATGATGTTATCTGGTTCCTTTTTTTAGTATGGTTCCATCTTATCAACTTTGTAATAATGAAAGTTTACAGGGCAAGTGAAGCACAAAATCTAATTAATTTATCTTTGGCTTCTAATTATGGCTTAATTAATTACTAAGCTTTGTAGAATTGACTAAGTTC
The DNA here is from genome assembly GCF_001605985.2 of Dendrobium catenatum. Classification (NCBI taxonomy): domain Eukaryota; kingdom Viridiplantae; phylum Streptophyta; class Magnoliopsida; order Asparagales; family Orchidaceae; genus Dendrobium; species Dendrobium catenatum. Next base: position 173 of record NW_021555689.1, read on the forward strand.
CAACGACGAATTTAGTATGCAGATTGGAGAATATTGATTTAAATCTCAACTAATATTGCTAAAAAAATAAATTTTATAAGTAAAAATATTTGTGATTGTCCAACATATTCTCAACATATGATGAAAAATATGTGAAAATATATCAAACTTTATCTTCTACTATGATATGTTTTCTTTCTCTTTGAAGTTACATATTCATCTCTCATATTTCAAGGATAGAGAATGTTTAAGAGCTAAAATTAGAGATTAAATATGATATACTTTCAAATATTAGAATAGTAGTTATTCAATTTCAAGCGGAATCTCATCCAAGCATCATTCA
>NW_021555690.1:0-278 GCF_001605985.2 Dendrobium catenatum
ACTCTTGGAATGATTATAGGCCTATTAGCTTATGTTCCTTTTTCAATAAATTGATTTCTAAAATTTTAATGGGAAGACTTGCTTCTATTCTTCCTAAGATTATTTCATTGGAACAGTCGGGTTTTGTTAAAGGTAGATCTATATTTGACAACATTCTTCTTGCGCAGGAATTAATTCATGACTTGGATAAAAAGGTTGTTGGTGGGAATATTATTATCAAAATGGACATAACCAAATCCTATGATAATTTGAACTGGGAGTTCCTTTATGCTGTGTTA
>NW_021555691.1:0-580 GCF_001605985.2 Dendrobium catenatum
GTATGTCGGTTGCTCTGATTTATTTTTTTTTTTGTTCTAATTTTTTTATACAGTCAACAGTCCCCTCTCATGAGAAATGCGGGGTCTGTTTTATAGATATTCTGGAGTGGCATGACTTGTAAATAGGTGAGAGATCAGTGGTAAATAAAGAGTGGTCGGATGTACGACTGATATTGAATCGCTTGATTGTGTACCGTTCGTCAAACATTTGAAGGTTTTAATGATGTTGGAATTTGGCGATCTTGGGCTCGTTGGATTCGTCTCTTCGGGACGCTCAATTCAACTATAAGAACGTCATATTTGGAAACCATTTGGTAACTCAAATTATGGTTCGAACTTTCCAACAACGCTTCGGGCCCTTGATTTGGGCTCATTTGGGCTCGCATTGAGTCGAATTTGGTGTCATTGGGTTCGTATTCCTGAGATGTTCAGTTTGACTGTATGTTCGCTAAAATCAAAGTTCAGGTGATCCCGGATTTAATTTTTGAAACTTCCAACTTGATTTTGCCTCGAGATTCGTGCCCGATCAATATAATTTTTTTGATGATATATCAATAATTACTCTGCCCAATCACAATTA
>NW_021555692.1:0-243 GCF_001605985.2 Dendrobium catenatum
TCATTGTACTTACAATACACTGTTGTTATCCACAAGTAGATTGTGTTTGCTTGTAGGGTCTCGTTGTATCCACTACAACCTTTTGGAAATGCTCGTAGAAGATCCAGTGTCCTTGCATCACATCCACCTTTCATCAATCTCAGGTGGTTTTGCTAATTGTACTTGTTTACAGGGGACGGTCTTTGACTGCTGGTCTCCAGTATTGTCATCTCAATCAACAGGCATTGTAGGGATTGTCGTAGG
>NW_021555693.1:0-799 GCF_001605985.2 Dendrobium catenatum
AATTCAATATCTCTTAGCTGATAATCTAAACTTCCAACCAACAGATCAAAATGAGCTGTGTAGTTGAGCGCTTTTCATTAGCCATGAATTGAAGCTATAAATTAAAACTAGCCCAATGGCAAGCAAATAAATCCATAGAAAAGTACCACTAAGAGATAATGTGCTACTATTAGAAGTCAGATAAGTCTAACGAACTTTTCAAGATCCAATGTAGCAAATGGACGACAATTTCTTTTTTTTTTGGGAAAGTTGACCATTTCTGGACTCTTATTAATATCTTCATTCGTACTGAAAAAAACAATATGATATATGAGGCCATTGTGTTTTTAATAACTCCGCGCATCGACTGCTATATTGAATAGTCTTTACCGGTGTCTATTTTGAGTCACGGGTCGAATCCGAAACTGACCTGACAATATTCGGGTCAACCCGATCCTATCCGTTTTTGAAAACGGGTCAGTTTTTTTATCCGAACCCGACCCGCTTCGGGTCCGGGTCAACCCGACACGACCCGAATGACCAGTTTCCAATAAAAAATTGCTAGTTTTCGGGTAAAAACGGGTCTATCTCCTCTTTTTCGGGTCAAAAACTAAGTCAGATAAGTCAAAACGGGTTAAAATAGGGTAAATCTGGGTTGCCGGGTCAAAATCTGGTTTTCGGGTCGAAATCGGGTCAAAGGGTTAACCCGAACCCGACCCTATTTTTGAAGCAAGTCGAAATGAAATTTTCAGGTTCGGAAAACCTACCCGTTTGTAAAAACGGGTCGGGTTGAACAGTGTCGGATCAATTTTGAATTGCA
>NW_021555694.1:0-1014 GCF_001605985.2 Dendrobium catenatum
AAAATAAAAATGCAATGAATAAAATGAAAAAATGGAATGAAGGATGATGTCCACTATTTGACATATACAGGCTCTCAAACTCTCAAAAATCCTCAACTGAACTCTACAAACTGCTCTCCAAAGCTCTCATGTACAAGCTCCTATAGCTACTTGTGGACCCTGTCCTCTACAATTGCAAACTCTGGATACGAACAAACAAATGAAGAGTCATTACCGCATAAATAAATTGAATGAATGCTGAGAAATATGAGCTACGACATTTAGAATGAAATACTGTAAAGCAAGAAAGCCAAGTACGAAAAAAAACTAGTAAAGCAGAAGTGCTAAAAGCAAGAAGAGTACTGAACTGCTGTAGTAAGAAAAAAGCTACAAGTACAGAACAACCAAAAACACTAATGCAATGTCAAATTCCGAAGTATCAAAATCACAAACTCAAATGAACTTATAACCTTTTCAAATTCTCTAAATAACAAATCCTAAACAATTGACATCCGCTCAACAAACAAACAATCAAATTTCAAACCCTTGGGCAGCCTCGATCATAAGAACTTGGTTGTAAGACCCACTACCCGGCAACTTTCGTAGGAAAGAAATAAGCCCGATCTTAGGGGAATGTTTTAGGTGGAAATTGACCTTAATTCCTAAACCCAATTAAAACCCTCGACCACTTCTAATAGAAGCCGTAAGTCCGACCTCTGAGGGAAACGTTTAGGAGATAATATAGCCCTAGACCCCTCAAATGGGCATCCTAGTTTAAATGACTAGGTTGTAAGACCCACAACTCGGGCCACTTAGCTTAAAGTGTTAGGTTGTAAGACCCATAATTAGGCAACTTATAAGGAAGCACTAAGACCTAATACAAATCCAATTCAAGCGAAATTCAAGCTTTTGGGCATCTTAGTCTAAAATGATTAAGTTATAAGATCCGCTTTTAAGGCTTCTTCCTAAGGGAAGCTATAAGTCCTACTCAAATAATTAAACCTCCGGGCAGCCTCACTATAGAGTTAGGTTGTA
>NW_021555695.1:0-219 GCF_001605985.2 Dendrobium catenatum
CATTTACTTAGTTATTCAAGTTTGATTTTAGTTCAATTGATGTCCAAATGAGTGTCCAAATAAAATTCAAATCCTTGTAGTCTTGTTGAGTGCAAATGAGAGTTCAATGTGCAAGTTCAAATGGCAAGTTCAAATGGCAAGTTGAAGTTCTATGTCCCCTGTAGTTCAACTTAAGTATTTGCTTGAGTTCAAATGCCCAAGATCATGTTCCTCTTCTCT
>NW_021555696.1:0-1039 GCF_001605985.2 Dendrobium catenatum
TAGTCTAACTAACAACATAAAAGCATCAAAATTTAGAACGCTACGATGCTCCTCTTCTATCTATCTCGAACCCAATTATACAGCATTTTAGCGCTATATAAGGGAAAAGAAAAAAATATGGGTGCAAAACACTAGAACCAAAGCACATAGGGAACCCGCACAACACCACAACGAGCTCAACCAACATACTTTAGGGCCCATAAAGTAAGAGAACATGATTTATCAACACAATCATATTCCAAAATAAAGCTAAAAATTATTTTATTTGTGTGTTTGATTTATTATTTTGAATTAAAAATAACCATTTTGTAAAAAAAATTTTATTTGATATAAATCCTCTAATTAATTGAAAATTATCTTATGCCCTAAACTAAATTCTCACTTCGAATGCAATGAAGATTTTTAATAATGATAAGTTAGTTGAAATAGAAATTTAATAATGATAGATTTCATATCTATTGATGTTATTGATTCTTATGTATTAAACTTTTATTGTAGAGTAATGCGTGATTTGGAGAAAATGATTTTTTTATTTAGATACTTTAATTCTTAATTTCTCCTAATCGTTATTACTTACCAATTGTGGAACTACTTAATAGTCTTTCAACTCTTTCCTCTGTTAATTATGTAAGCACATAGTTATGCTATAGTAGAACAAAGAAATCTTATTGTCATTTATTTTCAATGAGGCCTCTGTGGAGTGCAAATTTTTATTACACTGTGTCTCATACACTGGGCTCATTTCTTTTGTCAAGATTTTCCAAGGCTATCTTGGATGTTTCCCCTTCCAAGATTGATTCAAGTAAAATGCCAAATCCCTGAATTATAGTATTTGAAAAGTTAATTAGCCATAGCCCTCTCCCATTGTTCCATAACACATTATATGATGCTTATCCTTTTGATTATTAGAATTTTCACTTGGCTAATCTTTCTAGTGCAAATTCACTCCTTTATAAGTTTTAACTGTCTAGTTAACTATGAGTACATAACCCATTTGTTCTCCACAATATGCTCTTTTGTTACTTGCTTAAAGAAAAAG
>NW_021555697.1:0-285 GCF_001605985.2 Dendrobium catenatum
CGTGACAGTATACACGACTTCGAGAGAGTTAGGCTATAACAGGTGAGGGTTCTTCTGACAGCTCTGTAGAGTATTCTGAGTACCGCATCTGGTCACAAGCTGTAGGAGGAATGTAACATGATAGGGTTTATGGTTTAGGTTCGCAAGCCCAGGCATACGAGGGGATGACCTCTTTGGATCCAGCTTCGCAGCCAGTTCATATGAGTATTTATATAGTCAACAGATAACTGCCCTTCAAGCGGAGCTAGAACAAGTAAGAAAATCACAAGCTGATTGGAAAGTTCA
>NW_021555698.1:0-212 GCF_001605985.2 Dendrobium catenatum
TTGTATGAGCATGGCCACCTGCATAAGATTACACAAGCATATTTCGTTCCTAGCCTATGGGTAAGTCTAACGCACAAGCAAATCACAGAACAAAGTGCAGTAAGCAAGTAAATAAACACGACAATTCTATACTAGCAAACAGCATGCAGTGAAAGCCCGAAAATCCGGCACACAATAGAAAAAAGTAAAACACCGGCCTATCCTAAAACTAG
>NW_021555699.1:0-313 GCF_001605985.2 Dendrobium catenatum
GGGGCTGGTTATGAAGGTTTGGGAGGAAGGCTTTGATCCAAATGGAGTGTTGAATTGGGATCTTGGTGATGCTATGGATGCCGTCGGGTAGCGTGAGGGAGGATGTGAGGATGAAGAAACACATAAAATAGAAGAAGAAAACCACGAGTCGAGGACTCTTCCAACGACCGGTGGGCCTTGCGGTTTGCTCCTCTTGAGTTCTCGCCCTTCTCTAGCTCTCAAGCAAGAAGAAGAAGAAGATAAAACACAATTTTCATTCAAATATTCATTAAAATTAAAATGATACAATAGACCACTATATATAGGTCTTGAC
>NW_021555700.1:0-706 GCF_001605985.2 Dendrobium catenatum
ATAACTTAGAGCATACGATGAACAAAAATCTATATATATATATATCATTTTTAAAATAGTTTGGAGCACTAAACGAATGAAAATCTGCATCCAATCAATTCCCAAAGCAGTTTGAGGCATAAAAACAGGGAAAATCTGCATCTAACTCTTCTCCAAAACAATTTTGGAGCACAAAACAGCGAGAAATCTGCACATAACTCGTTATCGAGACAGTTTGGAACTCAAAACAGTGAAAAATCTGCACCTATTTGTTTTCAAAAGCAGTTTGGAACATGAAACCAGTAAAAATCCGCAACTAACACATCTCCAAATCAATTTTAGAGCATAAAACCAGTGAGCAAAACTGCACCTAACTTGTTCTCAAATAGCTTAGAACACAAGAAACAGTAAAAATCTGCATATGACTTATTCCCAAAAAAGTTTGGAACCCAATTCACATCAAAATCTATGCGAGAAAATAAAAGAGCATCGTACTTCCTTGATACTAGCAAAGTCATGAAGCTTTTTGCGAATCAATATCTCGGATGCAGTAGTATGGTTTCTTTGAACTTGCATTTCATCATCTCTCTCAAACAAGATAAAACTACAAACCACTTCATCAGTGCTACTTCTGTCGAATCATGCCTTCCAAATTCAACCAACCACATGATCCTCATAAAAAACATGCATAAGCAAATACCTTGAGGATTTAACAGAGGTGTGTTGC
>NW_021555701.1:0-413 GCF_001605985.2 Dendrobium catenatum
CGTAACTAATCCCTCAGCGAGCCTATCAGTAACCAACCCTACAAGTGCAAGACCCGCTGTTATTTTCTCACCATTTAAGGGGTACTTTAATAAAGCAATATGAATATATTGCAGCAACAATTAGGATTTCATTTGGGGCGACTTTTTCAATGTACTAAAATTCTGTTTTAATAAGCAATAAAAAAAGTTGTGTCAAAGAAAACCTAAATGATTTTTGTCGAATAGATCTCTATTTTAAGTTCATTTTATATTAATATTTTTTAAATGAGTTTGGCCACGAGCTAACGAGTCGAGCCATGTCTAGCTTAAACTTGACTCATTAACGCATTTTGCTCAGCTCATAAGTCATTTAATGAGTCGAGCTTATGCCGACTCAAGAATCGGACTGACTCGCTTAAAAAAATTAGCATTTT
>NW_021555702.1:0-280 GCF_001605985.2 Dendrobium catenatum
AGATCACTCAGATCAAGAAGAGGTATGTGACTTAACCTATGATGAATTATTTAAAGTTTCTGAACACATGCATGATACATATAGGAAAATAAAAAAGATGCATGCTAGTGTAAGCTTAGAACTGGAAGAACTCAAGAAGGAACATGAAATCCTTAGGAAAGATCATGCTTTAATAGATAATAACCACATGAAACTACTTGATGAATACGATGAATTGAATAAAAATTTTGAAAACTTAAAATCATCCTATGCTGAACTTGAAAAAGAATTTAAGAATTTT
>NW_021555703.1:0-1189 GCF_001605985.2 Dendrobium catenatum
AATCAAAGATTGTGACAAAGAAAGTATTCCCAAATAACGCCTTAATCTATTGATTGGAAAGTGACTTATAATAAAGAAATCACACATTCTTATACACGTACAACATGCATATTTTTTTTATTGTATTTGTAGATACGTATTTGTAATTAAAAAAACTCAAACTACCATATAAAACTTTAAGAGACTTTGTCCAAATAAAAACCTCAATCTATTTTTGTTTCCGTTTATCACCCCTCTAATTTCCTATTAGCCGAAATGCATATACACAATTTTCCTTAATATAAAAGATTCCTCATCACTGATGAAAACAAAATTTTTTAACCCAGACATAAAAAATTCTCCTCAAATATATTTTTCTACTCACACAAATAATAGACTCTGTCCAAATAAAAACCACAATCTATTTTTGTTTTCATTTATCACCTCTCCAAATGCCTATTAGCCAAAATGCATGTACACAATTTTCCATAATATAAAAGATTCCTCATTCACCGATGAAAACAAAATTTTTTAACAGGCAAAAAAAATTCTTCTCAAATATATTTTTCTACTCACACAAAACTTTCCATTTACCTCTTGTACTTAGTTTTACTTCCACGTTTATCAATTTTCTCATTTCAAGTAAAATTAGTAATATGAAATTAAATAAAACAACCATAATAAAAGTAGGCTTATAATCATAAAGGCAGTAACTGTGTATACTTTGGGAGTCCGAAAGATGCCAAATCACGTGCAAAAAAAAAAGTATTTATAGGAGGAATTTTAGGTAGAGAGACAACTGTAGTTTCGACCTAGTGGGCTCTTGCGATTCATCTTTGATAAAGGAAGGCTCGACTTGCACTTGAGTAGTTGAGAGATAGAGAGAATTTCAGACGTGGTGGCTGATAGTGTGTGAGATTTTAGTTAGGAGGTTTAGGTGTGAACGGACAGGGAAGATGAGGGAGTTGGACGAAAATTTATTGGAAGAGGAGTGAGGGACGGTGTGGACTGGAGGATTCATAAGCCTTCTTTAGCTGTGGTAGAAAGAAGCTATAGGCATCAAGTTAAAAAAAATTTGGAGCAGTTCCTACTGAAGCATTTTCAGTTTCATTTTAATAACAAGAGAGTTAACAAGGCTAGTGGGTTTTACGGGATACGATGCTAGCTCAGTAGGATTTATGGAGTTTTACAGTGATTTAGCATAGAAAAT
>NW_021555704.1:0-260 GCF_001605985.2 Dendrobium catenatum
AAAACATGTAGAGCATGTATACATATAAAATGAAGGATGATTATACACAATAATTCTCATCAAATATTTTCCATCATAAACCCACATATGCCTATTTACAATTCAACAATTCCCAAAATATAAATAAGAAAAGAAAGAAGAGATGCGAACTTACTTTTCTAAAATTCAAGAAAATATTTTAACCATTATGAAGTGATATCACATATGGGTTTATGCAAAAACATATATTTGAAGTACATGAGATTTCTCCAATTAGTTTT
>NW_021555705.1:0-209 GCF_001605985.2 Dendrobium catenatum
GTCTTATGGATCTGAAACCATTTTGAGAATGCCAATTAGAAGCTACCATGTGTAGAGCACATCCTAGTCATCTCTGCTAGCTATGTAAATTTGTGGAATTAAATAATTTAATGGATTTAAATATATTGTTTTTAGAAAATTCATAGAAAATGATCTATTAGATCATTTTGCGTGTGTAAAAACTCCATGGATTCATAATTTCTAGCCCT
>NW_021555706.1:0-247 GCF_001605985.2 Dendrobium catenatum
TTGGCATACATCATTGCATGTGTGTATTATTTGTTCTTAATTGTGCAGGTGAAAAGATATGGATCATCCAGCAGAATCCAGTGTACCAAATGAGCAACATAGGCAGCCCCAGTACCTTCAGAGAGTATGATGCAGTTGGCTACTGCGATTGCACATGTAATGGGGGATGCTCAGAGCAAAATGAGTGGTAGCAAAGAGGAAGAAGTGGAAAGACATATGCAGATGTTTCATAAGCTGAGGCCTCCGT
>NW_021555707.1:0-1494 GCF_001605985.2 Dendrobium catenatum
TTAACATCAGCTGCTTTGAATTATGAAATCCAGAAAATACTTGAACACCAATATTATCGAATCAATACCTTGCGGTTCCATTTATCTAAGCCGTTATTGTTACTCATAATTTCACGTTAAGTTTGAAAAATCTGTTATTACCCCTTTTTGCATTCCTGCTTTAAACAGATAACATTACCCGTTGGGGTTCTTAATGAGCTTCTGTATGGAAGAGCTGGATACCTGTGGGCTTGTTCTTTCCTTAACAAGCACATTGGAGAGGGGACAATCCCTTCCACCTATACAGTGAGTTGTGCTCTTATCTCATCCTCTTACTTCTGCCTTTACTTATACATTGAGTAATAATAGAATTTTGCGGTAAACTACTTAGGATTCAATAGTAAAGGAAGTGATTAGAGATGGAAGGAAGTTATCTAATAAAGGAAGCTGCCCTCTGATGTACGAATGGCATGGCAAGAAATACTGGGGAGCAGCTCATGGTCTAGCAGGAATCATGCATGTTCTGATGGATATGGAACTGAAAGCCGAAGAGATAGAATATGTTAAAGGCACCCTCCTCTACATGATCAAGAATCGTTTTCCAAGTGGCAACTACCCCTCCAGTGAGAATTCTGAGACCGACAGACTTGTTCATTGGTGTCATGGCGCCCCTGGAATCACCCTGACCCTAGTAAAAGCTGCTCAGGTGATTCCTATCTGACAATTCTTCATACTTTTTCATCTTTTGTGATGTTCAACAATGGCTGCAGGTGTTTGGTGATGAGAGGTTTTTCCAAGCAGCTGTGGATGCCGCAGAGGTTGTGTGGAATAGAGGTCTCTTGAGGAGAGTTGGGATTTGCCATGGAATTAGTGGCAATGCTTATGTGTTTCTGTCATTGTTTAGGTTGACGGGCAATGCTGAGTACCTGTACCGTGCGAAAGCATTTGCTTGCTTCCTTCTTGACAGAGCTCACCAGCTGGTTTCAACAGGTCAGATGCATGGTGGTGATAATCCCTTGTCATTGTTTGAAGGGCAGCGTGGCATGGCCTATCTCTTTCTCGACATGACCAGCCCCACTGAGTCAAGGTTTCCTGCTTATGAGCTTTGAATCTCTCTCATTGAAGTATAAGATTTCGTTTGGGACAGGTTTCTTACTGCTTCTTAAAGCACTTTTTTAGTATAAAAATTTTAATTAGAAAGCTACTTTAAGAAGCAATAAGAAAATTGTCCTAAACGAAGCCTTAATGTAACACTGCATGAAGGTTTGGCTTACTGTTGTTCAGTTAGGGTTTAGCTTTGCCGTTCCTGTAAGCTTCTGCTATGGTCTGAATTAAAACTAAACTAACCCAATGGTAGCTAAATTTCTAAGAACTTAGTTTATTTTGATCTTCTGCAATGATCTGAATTTTTTTTTTGCTGTTAGTTAATTTACTTGGTTTATTTGGATTGTTATACTGCAATTGTTCCTCGTTGCTCTTTAATTTGTACTATGAGAGTATAACACAAACGCATTA
>NW_021555708.1:0-231 GCF_001605985.2 Dendrobium catenatum
AAAGAAAGTCATCCCAAACGAAACCGAAATCTTATTTAGGATAAGTATAAATTGTAATATCAAAATCTGCTCCAGGATCGTCCAGGACGATCTGGGATCGTCCTGGGACGATCAGTTGAGAATTTGCTCCAGAATTTGCCCAGATTTGTTCTAGGTGTTTTTCTGTAGGCATCGTCCAGGCCGATCGAGGCATTGTCCAGGCCGATTTGCACTGTTCAAAATATCGGCCGG
>NW_021555709.1:0-201 GCF_001605985.2 Dendrobium catenatum
CTATGCTTACGAGGTTCTCACTGTTGTTATCCACAAGTGGTTTGTGGTCATTTGCATTTGTAAGGGATCCGTACTTGTGCCCACAGTGATTCATCGTACTTGCAACACACTGTTGTTATCCACAAGTATTCATATGCATTTGTAGGGGACCGCTGTATCCACTACAAGCTTTTAGAAAATGTTTGCAGGAGATTCATTCTT
>NW_021555710.1:0-365 GCF_001605985.2 Dendrobium catenatum
TTTTTTGAAAAAAAAAATATATAAATCGGCAAATTTTAATCAAATTTTAATTGATTGCTCATTTGTTGCAATTATATCATAGAAAAATTAACATATATTTTTTTTTGTTTTAACGGATGAAATATTGGATTTTGGTACATTGAAGAGCTTGAGATGGCCTAATGATGAGTGGGAAACCTTTGTAAGTCTCTGTGTTCTCGAGCTTTCATTGTTTTGATCTCTAAATTAAACATTCTTTTGCTTGTCTATTTTTCTAGTGTTACTGATGCAGCAGTCTGAAATTATCCAGCTAAAGAAAATGATTGATTGAGGGTATGTGTGAAAATTTTGCTTGTCCGGGTGATGAAGAGCTAGCTCGGCAAAGC
>NW_021555711.1:0-296 GCF_001605985.2 Dendrobium catenatum
TACCAGTTTTGCAAGTGGAGACACGCATGTAATCCTCAAATTTTAAAGCACAGATAAAGCAGTTCAAATATTTTGCATTTAATTGAGCTAAATCTCGTTCATCGAAAGTCCATTCAGTAAAAGTAATTTCAGTTTTAACACCATTAATTTCACTAGAAGGTGGAGAATAACCTTCCTGAAAAAGCATCCACATGCGATAGTCAGTTGATTGCAAAAAAGTATACATGCGGGTTTTCTAGAAATCAAAAGGTAAGTTATTAAACAGTGGAGGTCGTGTAATCGAATAACCTTCAGTA
>NW_021555712.1:0-232 GCF_001605985.2 Dendrobium catenatum
TTGACAATAGAGATTACAATAAAAAAATAAAATCCAAGCCTGCAAAATTCTAAACTAATAAAATATACCTACAATACATATCAGATAATATTTTCCCAACTACTTAGCTCACTCCTTACCCTTCCTTGAGCCTAAAAATAAAAGTAAAAGTAGGAATGAGCTAACACAACTCAGTAGGCTATAATAGCCTAAAATAAAGATCAATAATCAAAACCAAAAGAACTGAGAATAT
>NW_021555713.1:0-650 GCF_001605985.2 Dendrobium catenatum
AGTTAAAACAAATTAAAAAAATATTTTTATTTAAAAAAAAGGCGGCGAAACCCGATTGGACCACGTGGCGGCGGCGGACAGGCGGTAGAACGCGCGACGGCTCGGTGCTGGACACGTGGCTTGACGGGATAGGGCGCGCGGTTCTCGGCCAATGATTGCGCCTCCGCAATCATTGGCTATGATTAGCCAATCATCACGGCGGCAGTGCCGCACCCCACTTAACCACGTCGGACACCCCCTCGACCGTCCGATCTTCCGCCATCTCGGATGGACGGTGTGATCGAGCTGAATGGTGATCCGATCCCGCCCGAATACACGCGCTGTCGGACGAGGCCCAGGATGGCGGGATCTCAACCATCCATCCCCAGATCAACGGCTGAGGGGAGACACCACGCATGCAGTGTCGGTCCCGAACCCTAAGGGTGTTTTTTGTCGATTTCTCCCGATTGAGTGAATGAAATTGAACGAAACTTTAGATCTAGGATCTAATAGCGAAGAGCATTCGTGGGGGATGAAAAACGAGGTCTAAAACGAACTTAATCAAATGCTAATTAACTTCATGTATTCTAACTAGGGTTTGAGTTTTTACCTAATCCACACGGTTGATTTGGAAGATCTTGGGCTTGTTGGATTCGTGGAATCGTCTAGAA
>NW_021555714.1:0-294 GCF_001605985.2 Dendrobium catenatum
TGAATCCTATCCGGCCATTTTGCCGAAGAGGGTTAGTGACCTTTAGGAAAATCTTCATTGCCAAGGTTTATGAGGTACGAGTTCACCTATTGTAACTTGTCAAACTACCTGCTAAACTGTTGAGAAGGCTTGTATAAATGCTGTGAGAAATTTCCTTGACTTTGCACTACAGACAGCAGGCCAAAGCACATAATTTGGTTGAACTTAATGGTGTATTTAGCATGAATCTTTTTTTTTAGCATTTTGCGTAAACATTTTATAAAGACATTGGCTAATGGTATTCGTTCTCGTCTT
>NW_021555715.1:0-390 GCF_001605985.2 Dendrobium catenatum
CGCACCACAGCTAGTAGACGCATGGGGCTAAGCTAGAATTTGCCCTCATTTGCTACCGATTCCTTACGGCAGTCTTTTTTTTAGTGCATACCATTCTATGCTATTTACATATCTACGATCTAAAATGGTAATATTACATGATTAATACCGAGCAAATTTGGATGCATCCAATAAAATATTAGAGTTTATAGAATTATTTGAATGATATAAATAAATTATAGAAGTTATATATTTGATATTAAGATTGTATATGAGTGATAGATATGTAATATTAATATTTTAAATGTTAGATATGTAAATAGTATGAAATAAAGTGGTGTATGTAAATCTCCCTTTTTTTTAATAATATTATTTAATTAAAAAATTAAAATTAAATTCCTTTATATATAT
>NW_021555716.1:0-1053 GCF_001605985.2 Dendrobium catenatum
TACACGTATCGTCCAGGACGATCTGGTAATGACGGCTTCCTTAAATAAGAATCCCGAATAGAATCTCTGGTTTAAACTAAATCATCCAGGCCGATATAAATATCTTCCTGGCCGATGTGAGTAAAAATAGAAATTATAAGTCTCTCAAGTGTGTTTGTGTGTAGGGTTACTTAGCATCAGTCTCTTTGAACATTATAAATAGACTCAAGAAGAGAAAAAATAAAGTACATACAGACTCAACCCTAAACCTACGCAATCTTGAACTGGCTTCGTTTGTTCGTCCAATCTTCGAATCCTGAAAAGTTAGAAATAACAGGCAGTCCAAGAGAATAAATAGTGTTTGTCAATCATCAAAATATAAGTCATGAAAATAGATTTGGAACAATAAAAAGTTATGCGATAAAAATTTTATCATTGTAAGATTAGATAAAAGGTTGGAGTAGCTCTAGTAGAAGATAAGATTAGAGAAAGTCGCCTTAGATAGTTTGGTCACATAAAACGGCGGCCTTGCGATGACCCGGTTAGGAGAGTAGAGGTATTAGATTTGACTTATGTTAAGAAAGGTAGGGGTAGACCTAAAAAGACTTGGTTAGAAAATATTTGGAATGACTTTTCTTTGTTAGATTTAAACGAGAATTTGACTTTTAATAGGGCACAATGGAGAAAAAGGATTCATGTAGCCGACCCCACGTAGTGGGATAAAGGCTTGTTGTTGTTGTTGTTGTTGTAAATTTATATGCATTTTTCACTAACGAAAACATAAATTTGGTAAAAATTAGATAAAAATTTTGTATATTTAAAAATTTTGATAGGCATAATGTCACCTACTTCGATCCGACAACTTTTTGAGTTGGGCTGCGGCTAAAAATGACTTTAAGCAGCAACAAATTTCTATTCTTCTTTACTAAAATTCTCTTCTTGTGGCTTTTTCAAATCGGTTCAGAACAGGTCAATCTAGATGCTGAACTTGCAACGATCATAAATTAACATTTATTATGTAATTTTAGTATTTGTTGTATCACTACCAAAAAATAAGGTATTCGCAGCACAAAT
>NW_021555717.1:0-255 GCF_001605985.2 Dendrobium catenatum
TAAGTTTAAATTTAAATCATTTAATTTTTTTTATTATAATTCAAGTTATTAAATTCAACAATTTAAGTTATATTTTAAAATAAAAAAAATTAATTTTTAATTTCTGTCGGAAATCCGTCGGAAAATTCGCCGGAAATGCCTTCAGAAAAAATTCGTCGGAAAATCAGTCAAAAATTATGTCGGAAATTCGTTGAAAAAAATCCGTCGGAACTCCGTCGAAAAATCCGCCGGAATTTGCGACGAATTTATTTCCGC
>NW_021555718.1:0-353 GCF_001605985.2 Dendrobium catenatum
CGTGCATTGATTTTCTATTAGATATATTTTATGGAAGGAGTTTTTGAAAAATGATTGTTTCTTTCCCAAATTTATTTTATGATTTGGATATTGAATTAAAAAGTTTTTGAGCCTTTTTAAAGAAACTTGAGTTTGGATTTTCTAAATCTGAATTTCTAACCTTTTCTGGGCTATGCGTTGTCAATCCAATTCTACTGAGTTTTTAAAATTAAGGGGTAACTTTCTCATTTTAAGAATTTTTCTTTCTTTCTCTAGAGTAGGGAATTTTTTTTTTCTTTACTGTGCCTTCTCTCTTTTTGATAATGTCAAAGGGGGAGAGAATGTACTTGTATCATTTGTTTTCTTTTCAAAAA
>NW_021555719.1:0-277 GCF_001605985.2 Dendrobium catenatum
GGATTATACTGAAATCATCCTGGCCGATCAGTACAAATCTCATAAGATCGGCCAGAGCATCGCCCTGAATGCAAACGAGACGATTAAAAATTTGCTTGATCGTCCCAAACGATATCACGATCATCCTTGCAAATATCACGATCATCCTGGCCGATCAATTCAAATCAGAGGAAAAATCGTGCAGAGCATCGCCCTGAATTTAATCTGGCCGATATTTATCGTCCAGAAGCAACTAAGGGTTTTTAAATAGATCGTCCTGGTCAATCCTGTGATCTTC
>NW_021555720.1:0-224 GCF_001605985.2 Dendrobium catenatum
AAAAAACCGTTACATTTTGGACGAATTTAATCTTCTGTACGAAATTGTTTTGTCCAAACAAATGATAATTTTCGTCCAGGACGAACATTTTTTGTCCAGGACGAACGTATCATTTTCTTTAAATAAGAAGGCTTTCTAACTCAACAATCACATCTCCAAACATCTCTTTCAGTCCCTTTCGACTTCTAAATCAACAATGGCCTCCTCTAGCAAGCGACAAAAGG
>NW_021555721.1:0-533 GCF_001605985.2 Dendrobium catenatum
TAACATCGTCGAGCAAAGGCTCCGACATACAACCTCGAATAGGTCTTAGATCCTTGGTGGATTCTCTCGATCTCTTCCACACAGGTTGACGTCATCAGGCAAAGGCTCTGACATACAATCTTGGATAGGTCTTAGATCATTGGTGGATCCAATATCGATTAACATCATCAAGCAAAGGCTATGACAAACAACCTCGGATAGATTATACATCCTTGGTTAACGTCACTAGAATGCCGTCTGCGGATTTCTACTCATCGTCGGACTTCTGCTCGTCAACGAACTTTCGTCGGTCTTCTACTCGTCGTCGGACTTCTACTCGTCAGCGGACTTCTACTCGTCGCCAGACTTCTGCTCGTCGACGAACTTTCGTCGGTCTTCTACCCGACGTTGCACTTCTACCCGACGTCGGACTTCTCCCTATCATCGGACTTCTTGTCAGCGGACTTCTGCTCGTCGTCGGACTTCTGCTCGTCGACGAACTTTCGTCGGTCTTCTACCGACACAGTACTTCTACCCTTTGTTTAAAATTGCGC
>NW_021555722.1:0-315 GCF_001605985.2 Dendrobium catenatum
CAATTTACAAACTATCTTATGCTGAAATTGATTTGAAATCTTCATTAGTCTGGAGTTCGATTATTCTGAAATGTTAGTTCACACAAGAGCAAAAAATTTTTTTCCAAAAAGTGTTAGGAGAATATAATACTTAAAATAATAATATTTGGAATAATCTAAACTACACAAGTTACAATAATATAAAACATGCAAATAACAACTCTCTTAACAATCTGCCCCTTTATGATGATGACAAAATTATTATTATTTGTATAATTTTCAAATTCTAATAATCTTCTAAACTCTCCTTGAATTGATAAACTCCCCTTGAATGGA
>NW_021555723.1:0-701 GCF_001605985.2 Dendrobium catenatum
TTGGAGTTGATCAAAGGTAGGGATTGATTTGAGTCTAAATTGGTCCTAAGATCTAGAGGGGTTCTAAGATCTAGGATCTAAGGGAATCCTGGGCTATAGAATGGATCCTAAGGTCTGGCTCTAAGAAAGGATCTTAAGCTCTAGAGTAGATCCTAGGATCTGGCTCTAAGAAAGGATCTTAAGGTCTAGAGTAGGCCCTAAGGTCTAGAATTGATCTGAAGTTTGGAAGGGCCTTATTGACCTCATACAAAAATGAGGTCAACATGGTTACATCATCCTGGCCTATATCACGATCGTCTAGGCTGATTAGTTTAAAATCGATTTCAATCGTCCTGATCAACGCCCTGAATTTGAGCTGTCCGATGTAGATCGTCCAGGACATCGTCTCGGCTGATCAAGAGATCGTCCTGGATGATGTGATCGTATCAATCAACCATTAATGCTTTCCAAAGATACCAGATCAATTTAGACATAATTGATTTAGATCGGCCTGGACGATATAAATATCGTCCTGACCGATTTCCTAAAATAAAGAATTCCTAAACTGATTATGGCGGTTGATTCTTTCTGAATTTAGACTATCATCCTGACCGATATAGGTATCATCCAGGCCGATCCGCTAATGACGACTGCCTTAATGAGGATGCCCTAATTAGGATTTCTAATTTTGGACATATCGTCCAGGACGATATAAATATCAT
>NW_021555724.1:0-340 GCF_001605985.2 Dendrobium catenatum
TATCTAATAGAAGATCAATGCATGAATTGTTGAATCAAGAATCAAGATTTTCAAGCACAAGTTTCGAACATATCAAGGATTTTCTTAGGCTTTTTGTCACGACCCGGCCCGATTAGCTCGTAGATACGAGGCGGGAACGAGATCGGACATGAAATAAAATTAACTAGTCATTCTTCTTAACAAATAAAAACTATTCATTGAACTCTTCAAAGACAAAAAGCGCCTCTAAACCTTTTATATTTTCATTCCAAAAAGTGTTTTCAAAACAAAATATACAAGATGGCTAACTTCAATCTAAACATGCTAGGATAAGCCATCCAAAAATAATAGGAAGTACAAC
>NW_021555725.1:0-201 GCF_001605985.2 Dendrobium catenatum
TACAAGCAAAGTTTGGGTCAAAGACTTGTGGATGCAGGTGAAATAATTGTTCTAAAAACTGAAGATACGGAAAAAGATAGCTTAGTTTGTGATGAATGCAATGACTTGTTAAGCAAATCAAAAGGCTCACCAAAGCATAAGTATCAACAAAAGTGGAATAAAGGAAAAAATGATAAGGATGTTAACATTTCTTCTGACATT
>NW_021555726.1:0-220 GCF_001605985.2 Dendrobium catenatum
GCATAGCATTGCAACAATATAGGTTAGCGCTTCAGCAACAATATAGGTTAGCGCTTCAGCATTGGCTACTCTAAAAAAAAATCCAAAAAATAGGTGCTCCAATGGTAGAAATATTGGCAACTCGATGGTTGGTCAGGTAGTGCATCCATGTTGAATGATGTAGCCCTTATGTATTGTAAATTAAGGCTTCGTTTGGGACGGCTTTCTTTCTGCTTCTTAA
>NW_021555727.1:0-1512 GCF_001605985.2 Dendrobium catenatum
ATAGCTTTGTATTGGTAAAACTTTCACAATGTAATTTTTTATATATTATATAGATAAAAATTATAAACATTTTGAGTATATTTTAAAAATTTGTTACTGGGTGGTTTTGAAAAAGCAATGATTTTTACATACTTTAAAATTTATTTTGACATCTAAAAATAATGCTCTAGTTCAATAAAAGCTTCATAATGTTATTATATATAATTCTTGCTAATTTGATTAATTTATGAAAATAATATTTTTTTACGCAATATAGTTTTCTATTGCCTACCATCAAGACATTTTGAAACTATTTGAATTAACCTCAATTATATTTTTATTTACTGCAATGCATTGGAAATAAACGTAGATATATAATTGAGTAATAGTTGGTTGTTATTACTGTTATAGTACTATGATAATAACATGTGTGGAGGAAAAGAAAGACTGATTATTCACTAAAATTGGTTGGAGACTGATTAACATATGCACGATAGTGGGCTGACGGGCTTTCCTTTAAATATTGTGGTTGGATGTTATCTTCTACTGATTTACGTGATACTTATTAGGAGTTATACTAAGATGATTATTGTGCAAACATGCAAAGAGTGATTACTCTGTTTATTGAGCCAACGAGTTACTGATACTGATAGTGATATTGAAAAAAATAGCTCTTTAGCCATGACTAACTTGTTTAATAAGATTATTAGAATGCATGCTACTTAATCACTACCGCTATATGACTTTATTGTTGCTTCCACCCATGATGTTGATGTAATTACGGTTACGCAATTATTAATATGTTGATCACGCGATATATTTGATATGATTTCAAAAATATTTTTTATGTTTTGATTTGATATTTTACATGATTTCTCTACTTATTGCAGTATTGATATGTTAATTTCTTTAGTGATTCGACATCTGTATTGATTTACCAATTTCTTTATTGTATTGTCCTATAATTATGTGAATGATACTATTATTATTTGATTGATGACATAGATAGTTATAATTGTATAAATTAAAAGATAAAAAAATTATTCTAACGTAGATTATGGGACACCTAACACACACTAGAAGTTGTACATAGATCACAAGCCTTAGACCTTTAGGTTATGAAATTTACCTATTTATTTTCTGTTATATATTTATTATGCATTATTATATGTTGTTTACTTATTTGTTTCCTGTTTTTCATATTTTTGTGTTGTATTTCATTTGCTCGATTAATTGCAAATATTAAATAAATAATTGTAAACTCTAACATCAAAATAAAATAAAAGTTACATTATTACAACTTTTAAGTAGAACTGAAAACTGAAACCCTTAGCTAGGGAATAAAATAATTAACACATAAATATCGACCGATATGTCAAACCCCGTGATTTATACACACTAAAACTTTCTGATTCTACACAAAACATTGCTAGCGTGCAACGAACACTTGCATGTTTGTTTAAGACAGCCTAGAGATTAGCTCTCGTTAGTCTTTAAGGAAAAATTCTTCTACTCAAAATAAAAGAAAAAAGT
>NW_021555728.1:0-1114 GCF_001605985.2 Dendrobium catenatum
TTTCTTCATGCTACGTGGCGCTAAAACGTTGGTGGCCAAACGTAGAGGAGCGTACGTTCACCGAACCAAATAAAAGTTCCTCCAAAAGCTATCACACCATCTGTTAACTTCTCTAGAGAAGTGAGGAATCAGCTCGAGCCATTGAGGAAGGCAAACATCAGAGATGTGATATTTTTCAAAAAAGAAAATCATAAATTTTAGTTATTTTAATTCAAGGCTTTACATTTTGAATCTCTAGGTCATGAAATGAAAGAAGTGCTCAATCTCCTGCACTTGATTTAGATTTAGATCATTAGACGGCTAGTTTAATTCCTTCGTGAGGTTGGGGTTCGAAGATTTGAGGGATGAGTAAATTCTTAAGTAGAGTTGTTTGACGAGTAATCAAGCCAAGTCACATTAAGCTTGGGTTTGTTCAACATATGAGTAATAAGATTGGTTTGAGCTTGAGCTTGTGGCTTAACAAGCTTCATTCACAAGCTCATTAGCAAGTTGAATTCAAATTGGCATACAAGCCGGCCTAGCTCACCTACACCCTAGTGCGGACATAAAAGTTAGGGGGTGTCAATTCGGGTCAGCGGGTCGGGTTCGGGTTGAACCCGGAACTGACCCAGCACTGTTCGGGTCAACCCGAACCCGACCCGTTTTTAAAAACGGGTCAGGTTTCCGGACCCGAACCCGACCCGATTCGGGTCCGGGTCAACCCGACCCGACACGAATGACCCAAAGTTGATCTAAAATTGCTAATTTTCGGGTCAAAAATCGGGTCAATATTCGATTTTCTAGTCAAAATCGGGTCAAAAACGAGTCAATCTCGGGTTTTCGGGTCAAATATGAGTTTTCGTGTCACTTTCGAGTCAATTTCGGGTTGTTGGGTCAACCCGAACCCAACCCGTTTCAGGTTTGGGTTGACCCGAACCCGAATTTTTCCGGGTCGGGTTCGGGTCATGTTTTGGGTCGTGCCAAAAATTGGAAAAATTATTCCATCAGGTTACCTGACGTAGAGATACATCATGTAGCCTATAATACGTCGCCACGTGCACTTATTCTTTACCGCGCGGCCCGACGACCCGACGACCCGACCCGGGAGTTGGCGTAGCTCGGTATTGCTAGGTAT
>NW_021555729.1:0-240 GCF_001605985.2 Dendrobium catenatum
CCTAATGAATCTATTTCCGACATGTACACAAGATTTACTCAAATTGTCACTTCTTTGCATGCACTTGGTAGGGAATTAACTAATGCTGAAATGATTAATAAGATTCTTCTTTGTTTACCTACTACTTATGATGAAAAAATTACTGTAATTACAGAGTCTAAAGATTTAAACATTTATTCTATTGACAATCTTCTTGGTTCATCCATTGCTTATGAGCAAGGAGTAAGTCAAAGGAAGATT
>NW_021555730.1:0-323 GCF_001605985.2 Dendrobium catenatum
CGTGTTCGATTCCAAAACTAAAATTCAACTTTTTAACGTTCCCAAAGAAAATTATAACTTTTCAAAATATTTTTTTTTGTTTTTTTTTTCAATCAAACAAATGGCGAACTTACCATCCATTTTTTCATGGACGGATAAAAATTGATTTTCAAATTTTAAAATCTTCTCCACAAAATATGATTTTAATTGGTCTATCTCTCCTTCCAATTCTTCAATTTTTCTTCCGGCCATAGGTGCCCTGAGTCGAGGGCTATGATATCAATTTGATAGAAAATACTCTAATAGAAAGTGAACTCTTGGTTGAATTTGAATTTTAACAAACC
>NW_021555731.1:0-365 GCF_001605985.2 Dendrobium catenatum
GGACCACCACCTGACGTCCGGAGTTCCGCCGGACCACCACCTGACACCTGGAGTTCCGTCGAACCTCCACATGATTCCCAAAGTTTCACCGGACCACCACCTGACACCCGGAGTTCCATCGGACCACCACCTGACTCCCAGACTTTCGCCGGACCACCACCTTACATAATGGTCTTTTTGACCCATATCTCCTACCGACTACGGTCCTGTCGACCTCCATCGCCTACTACGGTCCTTTTGACTTTCATGGCCAAAAAATGGTCTTTTTGACCCTTGCCTCCTGCCGACTACGATCCTTCTGACCTCCGTCATTTACTACGGTCCTTCCGACCTCCATCGCCATACAATAGTCTTTCTGATCCTTG
>NW_021555732.1:0-407 GCF_001605985.2 Dendrobium catenatum
AAAAGGTGTTAGCGAAGAAGCCGAATAGGAATGCCTCAGAAAACTTCCTTTCTAAGGCGAATGAGGAATCCTTTCCTCGTTTTGCTTCTGCCAAAATAACTCCATCTTGCATTTTAATCCAAAGCGAGATAAATTATAAGGTAATGCACCTTTTTGCCTCAACCCAATTCCATTTCATACTTTCTCTCGTCCACTTCTACAACAAGCAAACCTTCCACTACTACCAAGCAAACATGAGTTTTAACTTGGACCACTCTTCCATTAGTTCCTTTGTTTTCAAGCAAAAAGTAGAAATCACCAAGCATGACATTGGTGCATTTCTAAACGTAAGGACTGAAGGATATAGAGCCCACACCCTAATGAGTGAAACTACATTCAGATGGGATGAAGTCAATAATGCGATTAGA
>NW_021555733.1:0-274 GCF_001605985.2 Dendrobium catenatum
CTTCCATAATAGAACTACTCGGCATGAATCCAAATTGATTTTGAAAAATTTTTCAACATAAAACATCTACAATATGAATCCTAAATCAAATGTATAAAAATAAATTACATGAAAAAAAAAACTTAAGGGAGGTGACGGGAGGGAGGCAGAAACTCACAATAAAAAAAGCGTGCTTTCCCCGACGACGAATGCGGTGATCATCGACGACGTCCGGTGATCGTCAACATAAGTCGGCGACGTCGATCTACAGTGAGCGACGGAGGGCGACGAGGGA
>NW_021555734.1:0-210 GCF_001605985.2 Dendrobium catenatum
TTCCATATAATCTTCTGATCCTCTGAGGTTAGGTGTGCGTCCCCACACTTAGGCATCCTTTCCTCACGATTATCCGCTAGAGTTGGAGAACGCCCCTCGTGGTACCATCCTAGTGTAAATCTTAAATCTTAAATCAATCCTCTATGATTAGGTGTGAGTCCCCACACTTAGGCTTCCTTTTCATATGATCTTTCGATCCTTTATGGTTAG
>NW_021555735.1:0-266 GCF_001605985.2 Dendrobium catenatum
CATATGTTGTTTCCCCTTGAGTCTGACTACAATAATTCAGATAAATTTAAAACTCTGAAATTTGAACCCGTTAGGGAGTGATACGTTCGTCTTTCGAGGCGATATATTGTTCATAATGATGTTTTCAATTTCAAAATTTAAAATTTAAATATTTCCATAGAAAATTAATTCTTTTTCAAAACTATATATACTTAAATATATTTTTCAATCAAAACAAAAATGGCGACTCCGCTGGGGAGAATCTCTCTTTCCATCTTTAATAGCGG
>NW_021555736.1:0-257 GCF_001605985.2 Dendrobium catenatum
TTTCCACTACTTTAATTCATAGAAAAATCCTTACATTGAATGATAATTGCAACTATTAAATTTGAAACTATAAGATTTATATTTAATTAATTTTGTGATGATTATTCTATTTGATATTTCTGCTTTCTAGAGCGAATATTGAACATGTTTAACTTCTCTCATGTAAATTGTTCTTTGATTTAAAATTTAAGCCTTTCTTTTTCCAATTAGGACTTTAGTGTTGTTATTGCAAATAGTATAAAATTCTCTTCTTTATC
>NW_021555737.1:0-556 GCF_001605985.2 Dendrobium catenatum
CCTGTAATTAGCACATATTTGTTTTAGATAATTTAGTCATTTAGTGTCAAATTTAAATTTAATTAAAATTATTTTTAATACTTTCTAATGAAGTTTTTTTAGTTTTATCTCTATCTTTTACAATATTGGTCAAAATTAATATTTTATCTCCTAATCGAGTCATCAGAAGGTTAACGTTTTATTTGATCAAATTGTTTGGAGAGTCTCTATAATCTTATCTATTGTTGGAGCTATTCTAACTTTTTTTATGTGTTCATTTAACGTTCTATCTCTAAGATATAAAGTCATTCATCAAAATGAGCATGCTCATCTCTACATCACTTAATTTAAATTTATGTTTCTCTTTTAATGAATATCATTATCTGTTTCACCATCACTTTAAGCAATAGATTTGAGTATACTTTTTATAATAACTTGGTCGTCCAAAATCAATCTCCTTAGAATATCTATTCAAATAAAAGCCATTAGACTCTGAGCTTGACTATCATAATTTAAGTTTTCTTTTTTTTTCAACTCCCTCTCTAGTCTTATCAATAAAAAGAATATCACAAGCAAA
>NW_021555738.1:0-250 GCF_001605985.2 Dendrobium catenatum
AAAGGGTACTTTTAATATAGGAAAAATGACCAAAATAATCCATTAACTCTTTATTAATGCCAAAATAGCCTCCAACTATATTAAAAGACCATTTTAGTCTCTCAAGTCCTTAAAAAGGAGCCAAAATAGTCCTACGATCCCTTAATATAATTGGGGATCATTTTGATTCTTTCATGAAGAGTTACCTTTTCTCTTTTAATATAGCTGATTTGTGACTCTACAAGGAAATTTTTTTGGCTTCACTATCATA
>NW_021555739.1:0-234 GCF_001605985.2 Dendrobium catenatum
TAGTACATAGCCACTAAGGAAAACCAAATAATTTCAAAGTAATACATGTCTAATTTGCTTTCATACCTTGAAAATTTAAATTTACTAACAAAAGGTAACCTAACATGAAAAAAAGAAACACTTGCATAAATTAGCTTTCGCCAATCTTCTCTTTTCCCTTTACTGTAACAACAGCCAGAAGAAAGTTCTGGTGAGCTATGAGGCTCAACAAGTAATGCAAGATTAATTAGCAAT
>NW_021555740.1:0-904 GCF_001605985.2 Dendrobium catenatum
GAGGACTTCGGACTTTTTTTGGATCAGCTTTTTCATTGCTTTCTAAAATAAATTTCTAGTAAAAATTTTATAATTAAAAAAATTGTTTTAGAAAGCAACAAAAAAAGCTATCTCAAACGAAATTTTAGTCCAAGTGAAGAAAAAACCTTCCACAATATTGATTGAATTTATTTTTATCATTCTATGATGGATAGGAATTTTCCAAGAATTTGAAGTTGATGTTTCAGTTTCTTAGATTTTTTTAACTAATTGTTCGAAAATTGTTTCTTGTTTTTTAAATAGAAAAAAAAATCTTTAAAAATATATTAGAAAGACCTTATTTCTTTTTATGTTTTAAAATCCTATTTAACTTATTTCATTAAACTCAAAATTAATCTTTTAGAGATAATTTTACTTTTTTGGGGATCATAAATTGGGTAATATATTCAACATTTATGTAAATTAACTACTTTTTTTTATTAAAAATGGTGTAATATGTTTTTCCTAATGTTACTATTATTATAGAAATCAATTGGCATATTTATTTTACAAATATATGTAATGTTATGATATATTAGAACCATTACAAATATTATAGCACAAGCTTTTATTAAATAACAACCGCTTCTCGAGTCACAAGACTTATTGTGGGATACTATATTAATGACGATGGAAAGATAATTTTTTCGTTTTAGCAATGCACGAACATCTGACATATAAACAGATAGTTGGCGACAGAGCAAAGAAACACCAAAAAAATTTTACATGAAAAAGCTAAAAATGGAAAAATCATAGGGCCTTGCCTAGATGAGAATATTCCATTATATTTGAGTGTGTTACAAAAATTGATTTGTCTCTAAACTTACAAACTTTACATACTATGAGATTACAATAGTTTGGAAAGTTAGTCAATGTATCAATATTC
>NW_021555741.1:0-208 GCF_001605985.2 Dendrobium catenatum
TTTGAGATCTCCTCCATCCGCTGGATGTTACCATGAGCTGGTTGGGGTGGTCTAGGCATCTGAGGCACCTCCTTACCGCCGTTAGTAGGCTGCTCTATGTGGGCTCTCGGTTTGTTCCTCCTTTTTATGGTCACCAAGTTCCAATCCCCAAGAGAATCATTCGTTTGCACCTCCTGGCCGGCGGGATTATGCTGAGGTTGTTGTCTCG
>NW_021555742.1:0-249 GCF_001605985.2 Dendrobium catenatum
ACAAAAACACATTTCAAGAAATTATTGAAGCAGCAGATTTAAGCATTTATGAGCTGCGAGCTCCCACAAGGTCTTTGGTGAAAGCACACCTGCAAAACTCAACAACAGTCAGATTTAAGAACCGAAACAGGTTTGGGCCCCTTCTTAGGAAAAGTAGAGTGTAATGCAGATATGGTTTGCTATGAATCATGATGAAAACTGTTTTCTCCTTCTTCTTCTCACCTGCATCAAGATTTCTTTGATTCACCC
>NW_021555743.1:0-234 GCF_001605985.2 Dendrobium catenatum
ATGCCTAGTTAAGCTAAGTTTATATGCAATATCAAACCTTAAAATTTAATTCATTACTTTTTTTTTTATATTGAGGATTGATATATCATAAAAATATTATATTGATCAAGCATGAATCTCAAGGCAAAAATCGAGTTGGAAACTTCAAAGATTAAATAGGAGACCATCTAAACTCCAATTTTAGCAAACTTACAGTCGAACTGAACGTCTCGGAAATACAAACCCAACGGCACC
>NW_021555744.1:0-813 GCF_001605985.2 Dendrobium catenatum
AGAGAGAAAGTCCAATTCGAGAGACTTTAATCTACATTTTTTTTGTCATCCCAGTTCAAAAAGTTGAATGAATAGAGTATGGTTACATTCTAATTTTTTTAGTATTTAATATTATACAAAATTTAGGATTTTTGTTATTAAAATTATAAATTTGTAGTGTAAATTTATAAATAACTTCACATATATTAACTTTGGATGGGTGAGGCTAGAGTTTGTGATTGCTTTGAAATGATGTGGAAATATGCTTAGGTTTTCTTTGATATTAACTTTTTGATAGCCCACTTAAATATGAAAGAATATGTGTTGAATCAAATAATAAAGTGATAGAGATGAGTGTTAGTCCCACGATTAAATGTTTTGCTTAATTGAAATCAAGCTACATTGTTTACTCTAAATGCACAATTTATTCTATTAAATGTAAAATAGTGGATTTTGAGTTTTTTTCATGCAATGGACACTTGCAAGATAATTTGATGGAAATAACATGTTTTGGACTGACAAATGCATAATAACATAGTTTTTCTGATGAGACTTTTTATTTAGATGTTGATCGGAGCATATACATTCCTAAAACTGTATTGAGCTTTTAGGGTAGAAAAATAAAGTTTAAGGCCTTCCTAAAATTATACTATCTCCATAGAACCTAGAAAGTTTTACATCCTATGTCTAGGTATGCCAACATATCATTTTAATACTTCTAATTGTTCTCAAATTCTTTTGTCGATGCTATATATAACATTAGATATTAACTAGATACATGGACATTATAAGCATTAAATGAAGAATGAGAGAAATTGAAAATATTTATGAAAT
>NW_021555745.1:0-215 GCF_001605985.2 Dendrobium catenatum
ATTTTAACTTGGCTCATTATTTATATTAAGGAGGTCTCTAAGACTTCTTTTTAGAATTTTATGTTGTTTAGCATTTAGAATGTGGTACTATCTCAAATTTTAATTTGTGATAGAAGATTGGATGGAAATCGAATTAGAATATTTAATATATTAGAGATTATTTAATAGAATACTACTAAATTGAATTAATTTATATTGAAGAGGTAGAGATGAAT
>NW_021555746.1:0-231 GCF_001605985.2 Dendrobium catenatum
GGTTGTTCTGACCTTTCTGCTCTTTATCGTCTTAGACGATGCAGCATTGGTCTGGATGATATGATCATCTTTTTTCTTCAATCATTTATGATCGTATTGGATGATTTTCTTTTATCCTGGATGATTTTATTCTCTCTTTGCTCAATTTATGGAAAATTGGCCTGGATGATCCACCTATTTATCCTGGCCGATACACGTGGGAATACATTTTAAAATGCTTTCAACTTGGCC
>NW_021555747.1:0-266 GCF_001605985.2 Dendrobium catenatum
GCTGATTATTAGACATGTGCTTGGAGTGACAAGCCCTGCTAAAGTTGTTCGACCGTATGCTTGTTGCATGTGTTAGTTGACAGATCCATCGATCCATTAGGGTTTGGATTGATCCGTTAGGGTCAAATCGTGTACTCCCATCAAGGGTCAGATTTGAATTCAGCTGCCAACAAAGTTTTGATTCAAAAAAGATATGTTTATAATTTCTAAAATTTTAATTTATTTTTATAATCTTCTAACCATTTTATTAATTAACATTAAATTTA
>NW_021555748.1:0-214 GCF_001605985.2 Dendrobium catenatum
GGATATGACCAACGGGAGGCTGATTTGGTCGGAAGGAAGGAAGAATTCAATCGCCGAGGTGCTGAATTTGAAATAATCCAGCGATGAGGTACTGAATTTGAAGGAAGGGAAGAAATTCATCGCCGAGGTGCTAAATTCGAAAGTAGTCAGCGTCGACGGACTGTTTTTGAAGGAAGAAGGGAGGAACGTCATCGTCGAGGTGCTGAATTTTAAG
>NW_021555749.1:0-442 GCF_001605985.2 Dendrobium catenatum
TTGGTGCATTTAATTATATTTATTTTAATATTTAATTAGGATTAATTAATATATTTACTTTTATTATTTCTTAATTAATACATACTCTAGCAATTAATAATATAATTCATTAATTAATATTCATCATATGTATACTATTATAAAACTAATTTTTAATTATTCTCATATTTAATTTTAGCCTTTAAATTTATGATGAATATTGAATCCTAACATTTAAATGTATGATTAATTTTACTAATATTATAAATGCTTGTTGACCTCATTTTTGTATGAGGTCACTCAGGCCAATCTTGACCCTAGATCAATCCTGACTCCAGATTAATCCTGACCCAAAATCAATTTAATCTCTAGACCAATCCAAACTCTAGGATCCTCCTAGAATCCCGACCTTAGGATTTATTCTAGTTCCTAGGATCAATCTAGACCCCGGACCCTAGGATCT
>NW_021555750.1:0-353 GCF_001605985.2 Dendrobium catenatum
CTCTCTCCTTTATCTTTTCTCAGGTCAAGACACCAGCCAAAGATTTCTCAAAAAATGTTGAATAAGAGCTCTTAAATAGAAGAGCTTCACAGGAGCTGAATAATTGCAAGTTGCTGACTTTATCGTCCAGGACGATAAACATATCGTCCTGTACGATCAGTTCAAATCACAGATGATCGGCCAGAACATCGCCCTGAAGATCATCTGGATGATTGAAAATTGGCTTGATCGTCCAGGACAATCTCACGATCGTCCCGGCTGAGCAGTTCAAGTCAGAGAAAAATCATCCAAAGCATCGCCCTGAATTTTTGTTGGCCGATATTTATCATTCAGGAGCAACTAAGGGTTTTTGA
>NW_021555751.1:0-392 GCF_001605985.2 Dendrobium catenatum
AACTACCCAAATGGATAAGAGGGCACTTCCCTTCAAAAGGGAAGGTCACTCTTTCCTCTTTGGGTATAGAAAAGGTATGATCCAAATTTGGATTTCCAAATGGAGAATGAATGTTTCCTAAAGGGGCATCCTTTCCTCTTTGGAATCCAAACTTTGGACCTATATATCCCAACTCAAAATTAACTTTCACAGCACTTAACACTTATACAAATTACATTAATATCAAATAAAAAATCTAGACTCTCCTGCAAGGTTATCCTAAGAAGTTAATTAATCAAAGAAAACATATTCCTAAGCAGTTATATATGTGCAGAAAAGAAAGTAAAACACACTGGCCACGCTTTTTTTATTTGGAGGCTTTAGCAGCTGAAGCACCTGTGTAAGCATTTATA
>NW_021555752.1:0-277 GCF_001605985.2 Dendrobium catenatum
AACTACCATAAATCCTGAAATATGTTACCAAACAGTTTTTCAGGATTTAACAATTGGCATAACAAACAGTTTTCAGGATTTAACATATTTCAGATTTATTAAATCCGGATTTATAGGATTTACTAAATCCCACTAAAGTTAAATCCCACTTGTTGCCAAACAGCCCCTTAGAGAATTGCTTTAAAGCACACATCTAGCATGTTGTTCAACTGATGCGGAAATACTGTGTAGAACTTTTACCACGAATCTTTGCAGATCATCAAACCTCATAAACTGT
>NW_021555753.1:0-500 GCF_001605985.2 Dendrobium catenatum
ATATATATATAATTAATTAATTAAAAAAAATCTTATGGATAAGTTTATTTTTAAGTACTTGGATGTTTTAGTAGCTTTATAGTATGTTATTTATTTAAAATAAATATTAGAAGAGAATCTAAAATATTTTGAAATAAGATATTGAGATTTGCTTGTAAATCATCAACACAATAGGACCTTCCCTATTAATGGGTCTTGTCAGGTTGGGTAGTGACACCTCGCCTGTGATTTTTCAATTGGGCAAGTGATTCGGCGATCAACGACGAGAAGATGATCTTTTTGCACCTTTTATTCTTGACCGAATGCAAGAAATCCTGGGGAAATAACTATGAGAAGATATGGAAGGAAGGAGGAGAGAAGAACACAACTAAAGGTCGAACAATTTCTCTGATACCTTTTTGTGACCGTCAATTGACAGGGAGTCCATGACAGGTGGGAAGAAGCGAAGAGAAGGGAAAGTGAAAAGTAGAAAAATAAATTCTTTCTTACTCTCACAAACG
>NW_021555754.1:0-202 GCF_001605985.2 Dendrobium catenatum
CGCCAATACTTTCATTTGCCTATTTCAAAGCGTTGAGACAAGGGAAGTATTGGCTAGTGGGCCGTGGATTGTGGCCAGAAATATCATAGGTATGGACAAGTGGACCTCCACTTTCTCTCCCTCGTCGATGCAAGGACTCCATTCCCCAATCTGGGTTTGTTTGCCGCAATTATCGTTGATCTATTGGGATGTTAACAACATC
>NW_021555755.1:0-533 GCF_001605985.2 Dendrobium catenatum
ATTGGTAATCAAAGTGTTTGGATAAAATGTTCCATATCTTGTCATTGTTATGGAATAGATAAGGTAATGGCCATAATTCGGAAGGTTCCACTTGACATTACTTGGACTAGGATGGGTGCTATATTCATTTGATGAAGCAGATACTATAGAGTTAGTCCTTTCTAGTGGACCATGGTATGCAAATGGACATATCATATGAATGGATAAATGGTCACCCTCCAATCAGCTTACCTCTTTAAAGGGACTATCAGCTCTAGTTTGGATAACGATGCCTAATCTCCCATTATAGTGTTGGGATGAGATTAATGTGTGTGGAATTTCTTCCATGGTTGGTACTCCATATTTGATTGATGGAAATATGTTAAAATGGGGGAGAAGAGAGTTTGCTAGAATTTGTGTCAGGATAAACCTAGGAAACAAATTGTCGTTGGGTGTACGGGGGAATCAAAGCTCAAGTAAATTCTTCCAAAAGATCGAATATGAATGAATTTTGACCTTATGCTTTAATTTTGGTAAAATAGGACATCTAAAGA
>NW_021555756.1:0-751 GCF_001605985.2 Dendrobium catenatum
TTTATTAAAAGAGAAGCATAATACTGAGTTAAGTTTTATAGTGATAAGTCACCTTAGTTGGTTTGGTCACTTAAAACGACAACCTTCTGATGACCCGATTAGGACATGGAGGATGTCTGAGCATGGCACGAGGACCAAAACAAACTTTAAGAGAGGATCGTCTCGTCTTAGGGACATGTTCACGGACATTAGAAAGTCTTGGCAGCATCCATTATGGATTGAATAGAGAGTATGTGCAAATTTGAGCAGAGCTTGGGCGAGCCCTGAGTTCACCAAATTGAGATAGTAGAATAAGCAAAATAGAGCATCTGATTGTGAGGGTTTAGGAAGCTCTTTTTATACTGGTGGATCAGTGCATCATACTGAACATAGACGACGATTGGTAAAACCTTTCCTATGCGATTTATTCCGGTGGTTTGCATGTGAAACGCCAGCAGACCTCCAAAAATTTTTAAAACCGCCAGAAAACTTACTTTAACATGCGGAACAAGCCGCCGGTAATTGATGATTTTCCTATAGTGCCCAGCCCAAGCCACACCATGTTCATCCCGCGTCGCGCATTCCTAAACCTCGCCGCTTGATACCCACTTCTCGCACCCACACACTCGCGGCTTGCCGTGTCGCAACCCTCACATTGCCTAGGGCTGTCAAAAGAATTTTTCAATCTTTGCTAGAATTTTGGGTGTTCTTTTGTCCATATTTCTATCTCATGTATACATTCATTATCAATATTTGCTAGCATTTTGAGTTT
>NW_021555757.1:0-250 GCF_001605985.2 Dendrobium catenatum
GTAGGAGCTTACACTTTTCGTATTCTTCATGCATTTTGTTGTGGTCTTTGATCCTTTCAGTACATCCGCAACTGCTACATGTAGGTAGGTAGATGTCATTTATAGGTTGAATTTGACTTCAGCATACTGCATTTACTGAAGTCCTTCTACATTTAGGGATTGTTTAAGAATTAAACTTTTGTCCTTTTAGTTTAATTAGTCATGTCTTGCTAATGTTAGGGTTATCTTGAATTTGAATCTAATTTGGGAT
>NW_021555758.1:0-225 GCF_001605985.2 Dendrobium catenatum
AACTATACAATTTGCAAGAATGTAACATATGCAAATAGCAACTCTATTAACAATCTCCCCCTTTTTGATGATGGCAAAATAATTATTATTTGTAGGATTTCAAATTTTATGAATCTCCTAAACTTCCCCTGAATTGATGAATGCATGAAAATAAGGAGGAATTGATTTAATTTTTTTTTTATTTTTCAAAAAATTTTATACAAAACAAAACAACAACATAATCAC
>NW_021555759.1:0-375 GCF_001605985.2 Dendrobium catenatum
CAGGTGGCCTCCAAAAAATCAATAAGAGTCCTCACCCTCTACCCTTCGGCGCAATTTGATTATCAATTACAGTCTATAATCGGGATAACATCATAAATCATATTTGAAGGAAAGCTTCTCGACTCATCCTCATTAGCAGGAAATTATATTTTAAGATCTAACCCATATTAATTCTAGTATTAACAACCAATCTTCCTTACTTACATGTAAATACTATATTTACTCATATCAATTATATCAATCTTCCTTTAATGCATGAAATATAATATGAAATGCTGAAATTTACAAATCCATTAAAATATGTATAATAAGTGATAGATTAAAAAAAATCACAACTTTCATTTGAACTGATAAAATTCAATCATATTATAATCG
>NW_021555760.1:0-219 GCF_001605985.2 Dendrobium catenatum
TCGAGGAGAGGGCCTCAAGTGGTGGTCCGGCGGAGTAACGACATCAGGCGGTGGTCCGGCGGAGCAAAGACGTCAGGCGGTGGTCCGAAGAAGGTGAGGGCCTCAAGTGGTGGTCCGGCGATGGTGAGGACCTCAAGTGGTGGTCCGGCGGAGTAACGACGTCAGGCGGTGGTTCGGCGGATGTGAGGACCTCAAGTGGTGGTCCGGTGAGGGTGAGGG
>NW_021555761.1:0-297 GCF_001605985.2 Dendrobium catenatum
AAATATCATCCCAAACAGTCATCCTGGTATGCCTATCTTTATTAGCATAAACCACAGCTACATCCCAATCAATCCTATCAGTAATCTTTAACCTCCCCATGATATACTGATTAGCTTGAAAAGAAACAAGAAAAGAAAGATCACTACTCTTCCACATCACTAGGATGCCACCTGCATTGCCAATGGATGGTTGAAAAACAAATTCCCAATCTCGTCCTGCCAACTTATCAACATCTTTTCTGTCAAAAGACTCCATCTTTGTCTCCAATAAGCCAATAAAACTAACATTATGTTCCC
>NW_021555762.1:0-398 GCF_001605985.2 Dendrobium catenatum
TGATATTTTTATTAGATTTAGACTTTAAATATTTTTTTAGAAAATTCTTTTGTTATTTATCATAAGAAAAAATAAAATGTTTTTGTCATAACTTGAGGCCTATTTAGATAATTAAAATCCAAATAACATTGTGCCAAAATTAATTGCGCACAATCCACATAACACTGCGACTTTCATGCGGAGAACAACGTCGGCTTTCTCTTTGCAAGGGCGTACGACGTTGGGCCACTAATCAAGATCAAGCTTTGGGCAGCCCTCAATTCTCCTGCAAAATCACTGTGACAATCCGCCATGCTCCTGCTCCTTAGCAACGCTTCACGGGCGGCACAAGCAGCAATGAGCTCGCGAAGTTCTTCATGTCTGTCGGAGATCAGTTGTGCGTTGCCAGAGCTATAACC
>NW_021555763.1:0-267 GCF_001605985.2 Dendrobium catenatum
AGACAATAGTGTCAGATCGAGATGGGAGATTTACTTCCAGATTTTGAAAGAAAGCCCATGAAGCTTTGGGTATCAGGCTTACTTTTAGTACGGCTTTCCACCCTCAGGCAGATGGGCAGTCAGAAAGAACAATCCAGACCTTAGAAGATTTGCTCATATTATGTGTTCTGAATTTTGGTGGTAAGTGGGAGGCATATGTGCCTTTGATTGAATTTGCCTATAACAACAATTTCCAAGCAAGTATTGGTATGGCTCCATACGAGGCTT
>NW_021555764.1:0-1368 GCF_001605985.2 Dendrobium catenatum
ATGGCCGAGCTTGAAAAGGTTAAGGATAACTTGGAGCATTTATTTTCTTGCTACGCAACAACCAATGAGGAAATCTCAACCCCTGAATCACAAACATCCCAATCATTAACACAAAGGACTTCTTCAATTTCTAATTCATCAACAGTTCTCAAATCACAATTCCTTCAGGTTATATTCTACTTTTCCATTTAATTCTTCACATTTTATTTTTGATCTAGAGAGAAGGGAGAATTTATTTTCTTGATATTTTGCACAGAATTATGATTCTTTTCAAGTAGAAGTAACAATGCCTAAAAAGTCAGAGCTTGAAAGTTACTTGGATGATCCCAAGTTGGATAGGAATTTTGAGTTAGATATTTTACATTATTGGAAAATAAACCAGTTCAGGTTTCCTCAAGTCTCAAGAATGGCTCATGATGTTTTGTGCATACCGATTTCCACTGTGGCATCTGAAAGTACTTTTAGCAATAGTGGTCGAGTTCTCGACCAATATCGAAGTGCATTGAAACATGATCTTGTGTAAGCGTTGGTATGCACAAAAGATTGGTTGTTTGGAGATCAAGGTAACAATTATTACTTTATTGAATTTAGTATATAATTGTATAACTAGAACTATAAATGGTAACAAATTCATATTGCTGCTTTTGTAGTAGATATAAAAGATCCAGAGCTTGATGCGGTGACAGATGATATAATAGGTTTTAATTTCGACGGAGACTCAGTGAATTTAGCATCTTAAGTCTTAACCTTCACTGCTTTATGTTCTATGTTGAGAAGTGAGAGTCTGAGACAATCTGGTTTTTAATTCTTCACTTCTTTATGTTGTTTATGTTAAGCTTGCTGCTGCAGTGCTGCTGACCCCCTGACCGTTGGTGGCTTTATCTGTATTCTGTCATTGTTTTGATTAATTTCTTCTTCTCTGCTTTATGTTAATTTTCTAATAGCCGGTGTTGGTGTTGCTGAATGCCGGTATAACTATAACTGGTGCCGGTATAACTGTTGTTGGTAACTTGGTATAAACGTATAATGGTATATTGGTGTTGTCGATGTTGGAGTTGGACTGTTGGAGTGTTGCTGTGTTGGACAGTTGGAATTTAATTATTAACTTTGTATAGTAATTTGTTTTGCTATTATTGGTCGCTGTTTGAATGTTTTGGGCAAAGAAACATCATATGCAATTGAAATGTTTGGGCTCTGGACAGTTGGAATTTAATTGTTAATCTTGGACTGTTGAAGTATAAACATATTGTTGATGTTATTTGAATGTTTTGGACTCTGACTGAGAACAGAGAACTGAGAGGTGAGAATCTGATATTAGTTTTCTGAGCCTCTGAGCGATATATGTTTTGCTGTTATTGGGCTCTGAGT
>NW_021555765.1:0-289 GCF_001605985.2 Dendrobium catenatum
GGTTGAGTTAGAAAAGTGAAAAATATAAATTTGGGATCATGAATTTGGGTTGAAAAAGTGAAAATGCAACTTGGAAAAGTTTTTCTACGGGCATTGTGGCACTAGGGTTGGCTGCACCGCAACTTGACCTTTCAAAAAAAAGAGAAAAAAATAGATTTTGGGCAATCGCTGTAGTACCGGGAATTACTGTCATGGCATCGATTCTTAGGTTAGAATATTCAGGAGAATATGGAAAACTATCTATGAGAATTACGGAACTAGGAAACGAGCGCCACATCACTAGGTCAAA
>NW_021555766.1:0-346 GCF_001605985.2 Dendrobium catenatum
TTTTGTCAGCAATGCTCGATTAATTACTAAGAAAGAAGAATATAGAAAAGATCATAGATCAAAATCAAAAGAAAATAAAATAAATTGCTCTAACAAACAAAACATAGAACACAAAAAATACACTCAAATTGAATCCAAATAAAATGTCAAAAATATTCCTCATAGGCTTACAAGTTACAAAGATCAAACAAGCGACAAGAAATATTCATCGTATATCAATTTAATACTTTAAAAAAAGGGCCAAGTGATATAAGTGGTGACATCTCGAGTGCAATAGAGAACTATGATTAAATAGACCATGCACAGAAAATCCCACAAGATAATAAGCCTGAAGTGATCAGCAACA
>NW_021555767.1:0-341 GCF_001605985.2 Dendrobium catenatum
TTCAGCGTACTTACTGTCTAACCGATCGTAGTAAAATCTAGTTTTTTAATAAAATATTAACTTTCTAGAGAACACCCTTAATCAAAAAGTCAATTTCTAACCCTTTAATTAAATGATTTAAATAATCCAAAAAATTCCATAATTTGGCTCTTATTTCTAAACTCCAGAAAATGCTAGTTTAATACTTAAAACACTCAACAAAATTTTTAAAACACAAAAACCATCCTAAAGATGAAGTTTATTGTCTGGACTACTCCGGGCTCCGGGGCTAAGTGTCCTAAGGAGGCTGGTTCATCGAGCCTGATGGCATAACTCCACGAATGGATTCTAAGGGGTGTTAA
>NW_021555768.1:0-294 GCF_001605985.2 Dendrobium catenatum
ATTCAAAAAGTTTAAAGCCTTGGTGGAGAAAGAAAGCAGCCTCGAGATCAAAGCTATGCGATCTGATCGAGGAGGAGAGTTTAATTCAAAGGAATTTCAAGAATTTTGTGAAGCAAATGGAATACGTCGACCATTGACCGTCCCAAGATCTCCTCAACAAAATGGTGTAGCAAAGAGAAAGAATCGAACTATCTTTGATATAGCTCGAAGTATGCTTAAGAGTAAGAGACTACCTAAGGAATTTTGGGCTGAAGCTATTGCATGCGCTGTTTACTTATCCAATCGATCTCCAAC
>NW_021555769.1:0-242 GCF_001605985.2 Dendrobium catenatum
TTCTACATTATAGTTATAATATATTTTAAACATTGTAGTATTGTATAGTTATGAGCGTAGTATAGTATGATGTAATATTGTATAGTATAGTATATAAGTAGAATTGGATAGTAAAGTTATTGTAGTATAGTTTAGTTATAATATAGTAGTATAGTATAGTTATAGATTTAATATAGTATAGTATATTATAGTATAATATAGAATAGTATAGTAGTATTGTATAGTTATAGTATAGTAGTATA